>NW_022196906.1:91616926-91663976 GCF_008632895.1 Mastomys coucha | reverse complement strand
TGCATCCCTGGGATGAAGCCTACTTGATCATGGTGGATGATCGTTTTGATGTGTTCTTTGATTCGGTTGGATGCAGATTTCTTAATGAATCATAATTTGTAAATGTTTCTTTTACGATCATTTTGATGTCATAGGAAATATTTGTCCATCAGAGGGCAAAGTCTTACATTGAAGAGGTTTTGGTGTTCAAGCACTATTGACATGTTATAATTCAGATGCATTATTCAGGAAAATACTTAGTTTCTGGCTTACTCTTTTCCCACTCAAGACAGTTGCAGTTATTGGCTCCCAGGGGCTCTGGACTGGTCCAGGTTATCAACAGAAAATGTTTCTCCTGGGATCTAGAATGGGGATCTTCAAGCATATGGCTTTTCTTCACTGCCCCCACCTTATCAATTCCCAAACCACCAGTCAGTAGGGAAATGTATCACATAGCATTGGCTGTGCTTTTGTACTATGCCTTAGACTTACAGGAAGTGACAGAGTGGTTGGGTCCTTGTGCAAAATCAACTATGCTTATAGAAAGAAAACAAGTACCTCACTACAATACCCACTCTACATCAGATCACAATACCCTTGCCAAGATAGAGATAAAACTATTATTGTCCTAAGCTCACTGGTAATATGGCTTCAGAGATGTGCTGTTTCACCCCAAAGGCTCTGGAGTAGGAGGCAGAACTGGGATTTGAGCTGTACCATTCTGCCTGGAATAGAGTGGAGTCTCTGGACACATCACACTGGTTCTAGGACACTTAATTCAGTCAGAAGAAAGAATATTTTGCAGTTCCCCTCCGGGCAGCCTGCTGCTCCTGTGGTTGTGGGGTTTTGTCTCTGTCTGGACCCTAGGGCCAGCATGGAGAAGGTCACCAGCTGTCTGCTTCTTTCAAAGCAGCTAAGCACATGGCAAGACCCTCGTTCCACGGTTAGAAAAAAAGTTTAAATCTCAGTCTCACAGCTTATTTTATCACGGATTTGAGCAAGGTGATCTTCTTCCTCCTCCTTCCTCCTTCTCTTCTTCTTCCTCCTCCTTCCTCCTCCTCCCTCTTTCCTCCTCCTCTTCCTCTTCCCTCCTCCTTCTTCTCTTCCTCCTCCTCCTCCTCCTCCTCCTCCTCCAGTTTCTCCTCCTTCTTCCTCTTCTTCTTTGCCTGAAACAATGACCTGCTTTGTCACTTTACTTAATCTGGTACTTACTGTATTCAAGGCTGGCATCAAACTCATAGCAATCATCTTGCCTTAGCTGCTCAGGGTTTGGATTGCAAGTATGAGCCACTATTCTTATCATAACTTTACAAAAAGTTTCTTAATAATCTCTTTGAGCCTCAGTCTTCTTATCAGATAGAAAAGGAAAAGAAATTGACTTAGGAAACTCCACTTCTGGGTGCACTGTCGACAATAGATGTGAGGTTCATTATAAACACAGAGGTATGGGGCACTACCAACAACATAGGTCTTGTCATTGTTCTTGGGTGTTCACTATAAATAGATAGCAAAACCCTACTGCTGAAGCCACAATAAGTTCTGGTTGCAAGATAGAAAAATCAATTTTGAATTGACCATGAAACTCTATCCTTACTAGTTAGCTTTTGTAATGGTGAAGGTGATGTGTAGGACATTGAGGGTCAGGGGAGACATTAAAGATCTTACTTAATGCTAGAGCCTATGTGTTAACCTGCCAGGAAAGATGGGCTACTGACTCCTGCAATAGCGGCATGGCAGTTGTGGAGGAACCGACCACTTTCCAATAGAATCTGAGGCCTGCTCCACTAGGAGAATTTCTTGCCCAACACTATAAGCCTGGTTAAAATCTGTGGCTTGGGAGATCATACTTCTTGGGTGGGAATGCAAAATCTACTCTTGGTGTCTTGTTAATGGTTATATTGTTAAGCTGACTTACAAATCTTTACTTTCATGCCCATCGATGTCTGCTGCTTTAAACCAGAGAAACTTCCTTTCTTGCAGTGAGTGGTGATTAATGCAGAGACTCATAGCTGGTCAATGTATTGAGAATAAAGGACTGAGTGCTCAGCCACAGATGGGACATTTTTATCAATCTCTTCCTACCCAAGGCCCAGGGGTCATTGTGAAAGAGAAGTTGGAAAGAAGGTAAGAGCCAGGGGATGGAAGGACTGCTGGGTAGTACTGAGTTCTGGACGTGGCATGGTCATGGTACACATGAGCTCCCAGCAGCTGTGCTTACCTGCATGAGAAAGACCTGAACAAGTTAAACCTATAAAATTCCAGCATGTGTGGAAGTAGAGCTCCCAAGCCTCTACCTCCAGCTGGGCAGCTATTGGAAGTTGACAGTCACTTGGAAAGGGACAGTCACTATTTTGGGGAGGGGGGTATAATATGGCTGATGTTAGATTGTCAGTGCCACATTGGATGACCCCACCTATGTCTACATGGGTAATGTTAGTTGGACTCGGTGGGTAGGTTTTTGGTTTTTGTTTTGTTTTTAAGAAGAGGACACGAAGCTGGGTGGGAGATTTGGGGGTTCAGGTGGTAGATGAAGTAGACAGTTGATTAAACAAAATGTATTGTACACATGTCTATGATATTTTCTTTTCTTCCTTCCTTCCTTCCTTCCTTCCTTCCTTCCTTCCTTCCTTCCTTCCTTCCTTCCTCTCTCTCTCTCTCTCTCTCTCTCTCTCTCTTTACATCCTGCTCACTGCCCCCTTCCCAGTCACCTTCACACAGTCCTCTCCCCCTCTCCTCCTCATTTCCTCTGAGTAGGTGGGGCACCCCTGGTTGTCCCCCAGGCCTGGCACTTCAAGTCTATGTGAGGCTAGGCTCTTCCTCTCCCACTGAGACCAGACAAGGTAGCCCAGCTAGAAGAACCTAGTCCACATACAAGCAGCAACTTTTGAGATAGCCCCTGCTCCAGTTGTTTGGGACCCATATGGAGACCAAGCTGCACATCTACTACAAATGTACTGGGAGACTAGGTCCAGCCCACATATACTCTTTGGTTTGTAATTCAGTTTCTGAGAGTCGCAAGGGTCCAGGTACTTAACTCTGTTTGTCTTCCTGTGGAGTTCCTAATCCCTTTGGAGCACGAAATCCTTCCTCCTATTCTTCTATAAGAGTCCCCAAGCTCCATCCACTGTTTGGCTGTGGGTGTCTGCATCTGTCTGAGTCAGCTCCTGGGTGGAGCCTCTCAGAGGACAGCCATGCTAGGATCCTGTCTGCAATTATAACAGATTATCATTAATAGTGTCAGGGGCTGGTGATGAGTCTCAAGTTGGGCCTGTTATTGGTTGGCCATTCCCTCAGTCTCTGCTACCTACTCTATCCCTGCATTTCTTGTAAATAGGATGAATTTTGGGTTGAAATTTTGTGTGTGGGTTGGTGTCTTCAAAGCATAAATAAAGCATACTATTAAAAAAAAAAACCTGGCAAATCTTTCAGTCAGTATTTTCACTATGAGACACTCAAAAATATCCCAAAAGGTATGAAAGGATGTTTGACCAGATAAGCTGTCAAGAACAGCAAATCAAAACCACAGTGAAATACTACTTCACACCCCCCCTAGAATAGTTACAATAAAACAGACAGGCGGTGACAGATGCTGGTGAGAATTCGCAGTGCCTGGGACACTTTGGAAACATCCAGCACATCTGAAGCAAAATAAGTACAGAACTGTCACGTGGTCTATCCCTAGGTATTTACCGTTAGATATGCAAGTATGGACCCGTGCAAAAACTTATACAGAAATGTAAAGCGCTACAAACACCATAGCCACACACAGGAACGAGCACTTGATCATAGTGGATGTCGCATAAATACGATGTGTTCTGTTCACACAGAATATTATTTGTCAATAAAAGTGGAATGGTGGCCTGCTACACACGACGGCATCAAGGAAGCTTGAAAATATTATGCTCAGTGAGTGTAGCAGTCATAAAGACATATATTATTTGTCTGTTTATAAGAAATGTCCAGGGTAAACAAGCTCACAGGAATACAAATTGCTGTAGGTTTCCCAAAGCTAGGGTGGGAGGGTAAGGCATGAATGAAGAAGGGTAGCCTCTAGTGGGTCTGGGTTTCAGGATGATGAACCGTTCTGGAACTGACCAGTCGCTGGTTACCCAGCTCCACTTATGTATTAAAGAACACCGATTTGCATACGTTGAGTAGTGAATTGTATTGTGCATGGATTGCACCTTTTATTTATTTAACAAAGTAAAAATTAACACAATAAGAGTAAAAATAGCCTATAACTTCCAAAGCAGCCCAGCAGAAAGGGAGGAAAACGCAAAGAAGGAAACTGAAAGAAGCAAACAGCAAATAAACAGAAAGCTCCTCGGCGCTCATTAGATCTAAATATATCAGCATTCATAAATTTAAAATCACTTATAAAGCACAGACAACAATAATTAGTACACTTGTTATAAATAATAAAAAAACCAAGCTTGTTGTTAAAAGATCTCTTTAGTACAAAGTCACAGAGAACATTTGCACATAAAGGGGGGCGGGGCAGGCTAAAACCATAAATGTGTCAGAAGCAAGAAAGCTATTAAAGCATTTCCAGTCGGAGAGCAGCGGTGGAGAATTTGATGCACAGAGAATTTTAAAGAATAACAAAGGCCCTGTGTATTTATTAAGTATTCCTCCAGGAAAACATAACAGTGATGAGCACATTAGACCTGATAGAGAAATGAGCCAGATCTTAAATGTGCCAACATTGATAAATCTGAAAGTATTTTTGAGTAAAGAAAGCAAGATTTATCTCAAAGCATTAAAATTGATACTTTTAGAGGTTTGCCTCTAGGAGTGTGTGTGTCCTGTCCATTTCCTGTTGTATATTCCCTGTCCCTCCCTCCACACACACACTTACTGCCTGTTATGAAGCATCTACCTCCTTCACACATTTTCATCATCAAGATTTGTCACATCCTGGGTCCAAAAACAAAGGGCCAAGTGACCTAGCATTGACTCCTCTGAACTGTGAACTAAAACAGAAGGTGACACTTTTGGGTAGCCAGTCTGTTCATTCTATAATATAGAAGAATGCACATTGGATATAGATTAACATGTAGTTCATGTAGCACTGACTAATTTTATGACATTTAAGTAAATGCACAAATCTCTTTACTTCCTTCAATAGAGTAATCTCAGGATTTGAAGGCAGTGCAGTGCCTTCATAGTCTGAGTTCATGCAGTTTATTCCAGTGACATAGTTAAAGCCACATCCAAATTCAGATTGTACACCAGTACCTCAGACCAGTTGGCCATCCTACCTTCCAAGACTTTTGAAAATACACAAGGTGCCTCCAGCATCCTTCAGTGTGCTGCTCTATGCTAGGGACAAGAGGATGGATGAGACTCTGTCATCAGAGTCTTTCAGCTGTCAGGCCTGAAGGAAGCTAACATCCGGTGGTCCAGACTGGGAGGAGCATTGAAGGCTGAGTGTGGCTCTCATGTGAAAGGCAGTAAGTGAGGCAGGTGTGAATGATAGCATGCAGCTGGAACAGGCTAGGCTACATGGGAGTCCCACAGGGTTAGGTACTGATGATTAGGGATGTGGTGGGAGGTACACCTACTCATGGGGGTTGGTACATCAGAGGTATGTGTGTGTGTCTGTATATCTTTGTATCTGTGTGTCTGTGTGTGTCTGCGTATAGATTTCTAAGGGCAGTGCATCCATCCATACAAACTGGAGCATGAACCCAGGGATCCTCCATGATGTTTTTAAATAAGGCCCTAATTTCCAGAGATTGGAAAGGCCTAAAGTAGAGGCTGTAGTTGGAGGAGTTGATAAAGGTGACCCAAACTGGGGAGATCAGCACAAAGATGGGCAATCCTGCAAACCATTAAACTGGGACTTAGATGTGATGGATGGAGAAATTGTCCAGGCTTTGAACTGACGAGGGAGGATAATTGTGAGCTTATTGCTTCAGTCTTCAGAGGCCATTGAGAAGTTCAGTCAATGTCCCCTGCCTCATGGCTATGGACTGCGAGATTGATACAGGCAGGGTGACAGAAAGCACGGGAAGAAGCGATTTGTAAATTATTCCAGCCGGTAGATTTTCGCTATTCCCTTGTAATAATTATCTTGAATTTGCATTATCTGCTTTATGACAAGGAACACTGACACCAGGATTGCAATGTAGAGTTAAACATTGCTGAACTGTATTGAAGTCAGAGAGCTGCTAACGTGTGCTCCTGACATATTTACAAGGTACCGTGAGCTAGGATCCAGCGGCAGCATGTTATCATCGCCCAACACGGTGTTCCTTAATTATCAGCATGCTCACACTTCCTGCATAGCAGATTGGGATCTCTAGAAATAGCACAAACTTGAAAATTAGCGTTTTTCTCCTAAATAATCAGGGTGCTGTATTTATAGCTTTTATGGGATTGGAATCTTAGCGAAGGTAAACTAATTTCACACTGAAGGTGAAGTAGTTTTCTCCCCACCTCTGTGGTGTGATTCTCCCCTTTTCTAGCTTTTTTTTTTCATCCACAGCATAAATAATTCTCTTCATTCCCCCTCCCTCTAAAGAAGTGTTTCTGCACTTGGCTTGCCCTTGCGATAATTCACTCTGTTGGCAAGCAGCCCATGATGAAATGGAAGATTTTGCTTTCTTTACAGTCACTCACTAGTCTGTGACATTAGCAATACTTGATCACATGAACTGCACAATTTTTAACTCCAGAAAAAAAATTCAAATGCCTTGTCTGGGTCACAGTTTTAAATCACATTTAAACGACTGTTCACTGACTGTCCAATAGGGAGAGAAAAAGAGATGAGGGGAAACTCAAACAGGGATGATGGGTGGCTGGGATTCCAAATGGTCCTTAGCACTGAAATGAAGTGTGTGAGTCCAGCATCTCTCCTCATCTGAGTCCTTTCTTCCCTCATTCTCACCCTAACCTGCCTTGTGGGCACGTGATTGCTTCTGGGAAAACCCATCTACTTCCACAAATCCCTGCTCTACAAACCACCATGCTGCCCCCAGTTAAAATGGCCATTTTGTATTTAGTTTGCTAACGTACATCTGAAGAAGGCAGCAGGCCCAGGGAGGGTAGGGATGTCTCAATAGCAAATCACTTGCTGTTCAAGCATAGAGACCTGAGCTCTGATCCTTAGCCCCCATGCCATATACATTCTGGCGTCATACATGCCAGTAACATCTGCCCTAGAGGCAAGGGGCAGAGACAGAAGGGTATGTGTGTCTTGCTGTGTAGCTACTTTAGCAATAGAGGATATCTAGGTTCAATGAAAGACTGTGCCTCAAAAGCCAGCATGGAGAACAATCATGGAAGACACTTGACATCAACTCTGGCTCCCACAGGGCATTCACATGTATATGGATATGTTAATGAATGATGAGTGAGTAAATGAATGAATGAATGCATTGAAGGGGATATATCCACCCTCAGAGTTAATTAATACTTGAAAATGTGGATCCATAGTGACTTCTACTGAATATTCATACTAGGTTCTTCAGAAATAAATGCAAGGCACATACACATGTACACACTGTAATCTAAAGGGGAAAGCTATTATAAATTAGAAGTCACTTAAGAGAAATACTGGTTAAACACAACAGAAGGATTTTCTTTAGAACTAAATAAAATATATAGAATATTTTTTAAAAAGGGGTGTTGTTTAGAAAACAGGGAAAATCTGGCTTCCAGTAGTGCAGGTCACCAAACAATCACTTATTTTGTGAAGTATGATGGTGTGGTTAGTTGTTAATTCTTCATTAGTTAAGGTACGTGATAAAATAATTATGGATAAAATAATGCCATAGCTGAAGTTAGTTTAAAATGCTTTGGTCCCTGTCTCATATATGCATGAGAGAGAGAGAGAGAGAGAGAGAGAGAGAGAGAGAGAGAGGATGGAGAGAGAGAAGGGAGGGAGGGAGAGAGAAAGAGAGAGAGAGGGAGAGGAAGAGGGAGAAAGGGAGAATTGCTGATGGTCTAAAAACTACACATTTATCATCTTGTAGTTCTATGACTTAGAAATCTGACATGGGTTTTCCAGGACCACACTCTTCTCTGAGGAAGTCTTTAACAGTCTGTTTTCTGTTTTCTTTCATTCGTTCCTTGTTTCTTTCTTTGTTTCTTTGTTTGTTTGTTTCTTTCTTTCTCTCTTTCTCTCTCTTTCTTCCTTCCTTCCTTTCTTTCTTTCTTTCTTTCTTTCTTTCTTTCTTTCTTTCTTTCTCTCATTCTTTCTTTCTTTCTTCCTTTCTTTCTTCCTTTCTTTCTTTCTTTTTTTCAGACTCCAGGGTCCTGGCTCACAGCCCTCTTCTACAGTGCCAACACGGTTCAATGTCTGGGTCATTTATCCATAGTTACATTTTCTCTGAGTATACTCAGGAGAAGTTTTCCAGTTTTAGTATCCATGTGATTATATTGGACACATCTGGAAAATCCCATGCCATCTTTCCATCTCAAGGTATTTAAAGTTAAGCCCCTGCAAAATGCTTTTGCCATATAACACAATATATTCACAGAGGGCTAGGCTGTAGACTTAGGAGGGAGGTGAGGGTGGGATGAACATTAATCTGCTCACAGCAGGAAGGATCTATAAGCTAAGATTTGAAAAATGTAAATATTGATAATGTTGAAGCTGAGCTAAAATCATACTTCTCTCACTTCTTTTGAACATGTGTGGAAAAAAAATCTCATCTGAAAAATCTACAAAGAATACCTCTTAGCAGACTACAAACAATTCAGATAATGAATTAGAATATAGGTAAGTAAAGTTCAGAGAATCGTGCTTACTATAATTCCAGTTTTATAAAATAAACAGTGCTTATTTTTCTTGCTTGACCATCCATTTGTTCTCTTCTTAAAAAGGGTTTTGTTATTTAATATTTTACACTCTGTACATACTTGCTTTATGAACAAATTCACTCTCTTATCTCATTCCTACCCCTATATACTCAGTTCTTCCCAAGTGGATCCCCCTGACTCTCAGGGCTTAGTTTTTGTCCAGGTAGCCATACCTGCTGTGTGTTCATGACTACATTGCCCATACCACACCCAGAATACAGTGTTTCATAGGATACATCCCATCTTCCAGGCCTTACAATCTTTCTTTCTTCCTTGCCATGACTTTCTCTGGGTCTTGAACAGAATAATATTGATATTTTAGTTAAGGTTGAGTACTCAGTAGTCATTTATTCTCAACATTATGGCCAATTGCTTATCTTAGGTTTAACTACTGCCCACAAAAGAAAGGTAGAGAGCACTGCTAGGCTAAGGGTATAAATGTAAGTGTTTAATAAGCAGTTTGGCTACATATACATTTAGCTTAATATCAGTAGTAAGTCCTGCTCCAGTACCTGTGATACCTTGAGCCACAGACTTTTGCCCAGGTGTTTAGAACCAGGTGAGTATTAAGTTCCCAAGGAGCAGTCTGCAAACCCAATAAGAGAGGAAGTGGTTGCTACCAACAATTGCGCCATTGGTATACCAGTAGGAGCATCTTGGGTAGTAGGCCAAGACATTAGAATTCAGCAACTATGGGTAGGTGAGACTGCTGACCCCTTCCCAAGCTGGCTTAGCATGTTCTGGCAGGACAGATGTTAGGTAGAAGTTTCCAGTTAAGTTCCAGTTTGATTCATCTTACTGGTACCTCCCAAACGTGTGGTATCTTTAGTGATAGGGTTATACTATCTACACTATCTAGTTCTAGTGGATGACCGAGAATTGCCTACAGGTTTTGAGAGTTTCTGAGGCTCCTTGGCCAACTATTAGTATTGATTGGCCCCAAATGGCATTAAGATTTTTGTTTAAGGAAGTATGGATTCTGGAACTAGTATTACTCATTCATGCAGAACACTTTCATTCAAACTTTTAAAAATTAATTAAATCTTTCAATTATTGTATGAAATAATGTGTTTCTATATGGCTATTTGTAATTCCTAGGTTTGGTTGACTCACACCTCCACCTCTATTTAAACATTTCTACTCCTAGTATCCTACCTCCCACCATATTTTCATATTGTCTGAGTTTTAATATTCTCCTTTCAAGACCTCTCCATATTTCATGGCTCCCTTCTTGCTTCATGACCTCTACAGAGTAGCATTCATTCCCAGGTACTTACCAGTTTTCATGCAAGCCCTGCAGCCCAGTTCTAGGAGGTTGTGGTGCTTTGAATATGCTTGGCCCAGGGACTGGCATTATTAGGACGTTTGGCCTTGCTGGAGTAGGTGTGACCTTGAGGGAGGAAGTGTGTCACTGTAGGGGTGGGCAATGAGACCCTCCTCCTAACCATCTTCTAGAAGAAGAGAGCCAGTCTTCTCCTAACATTCAGATGAAGATGCAGAACTCTCAGCTCCTCCTGCATCATGCTTCTGCCTAGATGATAATGGACTGAATCTCTGAAGCTGTAAGCAAGCTCACCAATTAAATGTTGTACTTATAAGAGTTGCCTTAGCCATGGTGTCTGATCACAGCAGTAAAACCCTAACTAAGACAGAGGTCATCCAAGTTTGATGACCAAATCAAAGACAACCCAGGTTTGAAGTATAAATTGAAAACAAAAACTAATCAGGTACATTTTTTTTCAAGTATATATACCAGGGCCTTATGAGTAATGTTTCATTCTCAAAAGGAAGGATTGAAAACCCCCAATATTAACATGAATGATATTTACAATGTGCTGTTAACAATCCTTAGGAATGAAACTCAAACAGGAGAGTAATTATTCACTCTACAAACAGCTTGCTCACTTTGCAAAATGGTTTGCCACAGGGAGTCTTAGAGTAATGAACTCTGTGGTACATTCTGGGCAGAGAACCCGCTTCCATGGTGTGACTGACAGCAGTCCTGGAACCAGGATGCCTCCAAGGAAGGCTCTCTTAGCTTACTGATGTGTTTCTCAACCTCCCAAATGCTTCAACCCTTTAGTACAGTTCCTCATTTTGTGGTGACCCCCCTCCCAATCATAAAGCTATTTTTGTTGCTACTTTATAACTTTAATTTTGCTGTTATGAATTGTAATATAAATATCTGATAAACAACCCCTATGAGGTCATAACCTAGAGGTTGAGAATCACTTTTGTAGTGGATTATTCATGTCTTTAACCTAGGGATGAACTATATATAACCCAGGTGTAGATATGTGCCAAGATGCAACCTGTAGGGTGAGCAAATGAGCCTGGGGCAGGCCATTCCATTTTCTCTGAGTTAAATGGTTTCAAAACCATTGTCAAAATTTGAAGTAGTAAGACCATGCTCATGATGCCAGCTTGGCCAGCTATACCAGGTTAAGTGGTAAGAGATTTTGGAGTCATTCTTAGAAAGGAAGGTAAAGAGACCTTGGGCAGAATGTAGAAAACTGCACTACAGGCTATGAGGTAATAGGGTTTGTCTTATATAGTGAATAATGCTGCTGTAGGAATGTAAGGCAGAGGCCAATGAAACAACATTGTAAGGCAATTAGTTCTCTCTCTCTAAATTATATATGTATATGTATATATATGCATATGTATATGTATATGTGTAATATATATGGTGTATAAATGCATATACTTAGCTCATGTTCCTTACAAACTATGACTTGAAAATATTTGAAAAAGAAAATCATTTCTGTAATGAACACATATAAATATTTCTTGTCTATATTCCCTGATCAACAGAGCTTGAAGCAGATTCTGGTATCCATATGGGGGCCATCATCAATCCTCATGGATATAGTTAACTGAATAGCATATGTACATGCATAACCATACATATACATGGAAGCAGATGTGTAGACATAATCACATATGCTTGCACTTGTATGCATGCAAGCACATGTACACACATAAGGACATGTATATACTACAAGTACATATATACATCCAAGTGAAGATGGAAGTGACTTCTGATTGGATGGCTTAAAGAAGGCTAAACTCAAAAAGTGATGTGAAATCTAAGATGAGAACTCAAGTAGTACTTGGCCAAGACAAAGCATAGATAGATACAGGCTATATGTGAAAGGCAGAGCGAGTAAAGATACTGGAGAAAGAGCCTGTGAGATGGAAGGTAGAACAGTGTTTGGGAGCAGTCCCCCACAGGAGCTGAGGAGAAAGACATGGATCCTGCTTCACTAGCACTGTTTTGGGCAAGCCTCATAGCTTCTCTGCTTTCGTTTCCTCATATATAAAACAGAACAATATCAGGGAATAATAACAGTGTTTGTGCTCTGGTGTGTGATGAAGATCAAGTGTGTTACTATTTATAAAGTACTTAAGACAATAGCTAGCAAAAAGAGCAAAGTAAAAATACTTGTTAAAGTAGTTGTCCTAGCTTGTTTCTTTGTTGATGTGATAGCTCTGACCAAAAGCAACTTACGGAGGAAAGTTTTTTTTTTTTTTTTTTTAGCTTATACTCCCAGGTCACAGCTTACCATGAAGGAAGTCAGGGAAGCCTGAAGCCTGAAGCAGAAATCATGGAATGATTCTACTTGCTAATTTATGCTATACCTTACTCGCTGTCTTACTGTCTTACTCAGGTTTAGCGAACATTGCTTTATAGACATCATGGCTGGGCCTTACCACATTAATTAATAAGACAATCCCCCACAAACATTCCAACAGACCAATCTAATCTAAACAATCCCTCAATCCAGATTATCCCCCCAGGCAACACTAGGCTGTGCCAAGTTGAGAATCAAAGCCAGTAATAAATAATAATTGAGTTTCTAGTCCTTGTCCTAGTTAAGATTTTGGGTTTCGTTTGTTTGTTTGTTTTTGTCAACTTGAGTCATCTAAGAAGAGGAAATCTTAGCTGAGAAAATGTAATTAATGAGGCCTTGGAGAGAGGCTGAGAGTGAAGCTTGCCACCATGTGACAAGGAAGGAGTCCTTGAAGAGTAGCTGAGAGGCCATGGGTGAAAGCGCAGCCTGTGGAGGTTCCAGAAGTTTGGAGATGGGATGGCCACTAATGAGAGCAACAGCTCTAGAGTGGAGCTAACCCTTCTTGAAGAGATAGTCTACACGTGCCATGAGTGGCAAGGCTGGAGAAATAGCACTGTCTAGGCCCTTTGGAGCCCAGAGCATCGTGAGTGCATTCCAGAGAGCAAGTACTAAACATTTCACACTGTTTAATTTTGGTTTTGCTTTGACTTGACTGTGACTGTGTCCCCATTCTTCCCTCTTGTAAAAAGAAATTAACTTATTTTTGATGTTCAGGAGCAAGCCAGTAAGCTGAATTCTCCCCATGGCTTCTGCATCAGCTCCTACTCCCAGGTTCCTGCCTTGAGCCCCTGCCTTGGCTTCTCAATGGACTGTGGCCTGGGACACGTAAGCCAAATAAACACTTTTCTCCCCAAGTTGCCTTTGATTATGGTCTCTATGACAGCAGTATGGAAAAAAGGACAACTCTCATTATCTTTTTATACTATATTTTATTAACCATCACAAGACCTTCATCTTCCTTTTGACACCAGACAACTGGGATGTGGAAATCAATCTGGAACAGGTCGGGAACTCCGAACCCCCTAAGGCCCAAACTTCATCATCACCAAGTTGACTCCCCAATGGGAGCCTTGATGACATGTGGGAGTCATGGAATCTGATAAAGAGGCAAGAGAGCATTAAAGGAACAGCCCTGAAGACAGGCCACAACTGGTTGGGGGAAACCCGTGATACTGTCTCCAGATGAGTCTATACCCAAGGTTAGATCAAGGGTTCATGAATACGTTATAATACTAGACTTAATCCCACTGTATCTAAACCTCATACAGAGCAGAAATCCATCCTCCATTTTCTGAAATAAATAAAATCTGACCCAAGTTCATACAAGAGCTTGGCACTTGTATGAAGCAGGTGATCAGCATACAAGTTAAGATCAAGAAACCTGTCTCCACATAGGAGCACCAAAACAGAACCATATAATGCAGCCCCTATTCCCACTTGAAGGCTCCATTAAGCTGCTGCTCAGGCCCCAGGAGACAGTACCACATTCAGTATGAGGTACTCAGCATGATCAAGCCCCATGGTAGGTATGAGTGAAGGGTTTAGAGACATGGGAGATGTGGTGGAGAGAATGGCAGAGCCTGGTCTGCCTTGGACCCTGGGGCAGGACAGACATGATCTTTAAAGGATGCCTTGTCCTACGGTGCTCTGGATAACTGGGTCCACCTCTCACCAGCGGTAGTACTCAGGACAGTGGGCCTTTTGCTGCACCTGGGTAGCACAGCAGAACTGGCACTGGCGGAGCAACAAGTGAACTGGCCCAGAGGCTGTGAGACTGAAAGAGCTGATCCCACCACTGGTCTGCCTTGAGATGTTCTGGGCATAGAACTGATGCCCTTTCTTCACCTCGCCCTCACTGCCTTTGGAGGGTGGGGGAGATGACCCTGGGGTCATGGGTACAAGACAGCCATCCCTACTCATTGACAGTGGCAGCATTCAGGAGATCGGGCCCCACACCTCACAGTACAGTAGAGCTGGCCCTGGTGGCATGGGTATAGGTGAAATAGCCTGAGGGCAAGAGCACAGGAGTGTTTGGCTCTGTTCTGAAGTGGCATGCACCAGCACAGAGGTGATGCCCTCACCCCTCACCCCTCACCACCTGTGGCAATCAGGGGAGCTGGCCATAGAATCTTGAGAGGGGGAGAGCTGGCCCTGTACCTTGCCAGGTCTTGCCAGCTGTAGCACTTGGGAGTACAGGCCTTGTACCTTGTCTGGACAGCAACAGAGATGGTCCTGACATTGAAGGCAGAGGTGAGCCAACCCCAATGGTGTGACAGCAGGAGAGCTGGCCCAGCCCCTTGCCAACTACAGCACTCAGGAGAGTGAGCCCCACACCTTAACTGGGCAGTACAGTGGAGCTGGCTCTGGAGATGTGAGTACGTGAGCCAGCCCCAAGGGCAGGAGAGCAGGAGAGCTGATCCTGCCTCCTGTTGATGGCAGCACTGGGTAGATTAGCTAGAGCATTGCTGGAGGGCTCTGCTCACCTGCCCCTGTGTGCAGATAAGGGAAAGCCTGTAGGCTGCCCAGCTCAGCTACCACAAAGGCACAGGCTTTGAGTTGGTCTTCCTCAAAAATCTACATTATTTGTGATCTGTTGGTGTGTGTGAAAGGGCTAGCCTTGTTGCTTCAAAGCTGTAGGATCTCCATGACACAGAGCAACAACAGGATAACCAGGAGGAGTCCCAGTGAGGATCTAATACTGATGATGTCACAGAAGCCAGAGACCTTGAACCAGACGGATAGTAATGAACATTTGCAAGTGAAGATTTTTGGACAAAGGGGTATATTGTGGGACACACTGTGACATGACACACTACAGCTTCCTTCCATAAGGAGATGTTTTCGACTGCTTTTTTTTGTTTGTTTGTATGTTTTTTTATGGGGGGGAGGTTTCACAGGCAGATACTAGGGAATGGGGAGATGAATGGGACTGGGGTACACTGTGAAACAATCAATACACACATACATGTACACATATATATCATACACACATACACATGCATACACATACACACACACACACACACACACACACACACACACACACACACACACACACACATATATAGGTTTATCCCTCAGAGGGAATGTGCATCTTCCAGATTCCTCTCCTGTGGTGCTCTGAGCCAGGGACTGATGCTGTAGTCAACATATAGTTCTTGAGAAATGGTGACTTCTTGTCTAATTTTACTGACTTTTGTGTGTGGTCTGCATTTTATTTATATTAAAATTTAAGTTGGGAAATGGGAGTATAGAATTGTTTACTCGGCCCAATGACAAATATAATCTAACATTTTATTCTTCCAATTTCAGGCATTAGGGAGGAATTGAAGGGACTCTGTCCCTCAAGCACCCTCTGATTTCCTAAGCCTCCCTCTGCTAGGAACATTTGGGCCACCTATTCCCTACTCTTGCCCTTACCCCTGCCCACCCTATGACCTCTAGCTGAACTGTTGTTTTTCTTTTCTTTTCTTTTTTTAACTTCATATACTGACCTATGTTAACCTAGAACTCTAGATTCTAAATTCAGGAAGCTAAAGTAGAGAGACACACTGGAGAAATTATAACAGACAGTTGTGGTTCTCAAATCTCTTTGTACATCATGAGCATCTGGAAGGTTGTTCCTTCTACTGTCAATTGGCAGGCTTTTCTCCCCACACAGTTGCTAGTTTAGAAACACTGGAGTGAGTAGCAGCAGTTTGGCAATTTATAGGTTAGTTTGTTTGTTGGTTGGTTGGTTTTGACCTTTTGAAGTTGTTGAGAGATGCCGGTTTTCCTGGATCAGGAACCCAACAAAACCTGCTCTCCTAGGCTTAGCTGCCTCTGGGCATCCCAGGAGGGACAAGCACTTATTGGTGAGCATCAGTAGGAATGTTTAGACGGAATCTGGTTAGGATTTAACAACTCAAAGTTGTGAGTCTCCTTACTCATTCCTCCACCACTCTCTCAGTGCAGCATAAAATTCTTTCTTGGGGGATGAGAGAGAGGCAAGGGGCAAATAAGGAGGCCAACTCTAGCAGTAACTCGGCTGCCTTCTCACACTTTCATGGTACAGTCCTGGTTTGCCCTACACAACTCATGATACTCCGTGCCTCCCATTTGCTTTGTGTATATATATTCCCCCTCCTATTTCATATCTTCTAACTCACTGTGGATTCACTGAGGACAGAAACTGGATTGATCCTCACTTACCCATCCATAAATATATTAACTCAACACTTAGATCAGACATTACATGTCTGATTTGTGCCTAACCTCCATCATTTAGCAGTATAACAAACAGGGAGCATCATTCTTGGGCAGCTTCCCCCTCAGGCTGGTGATAGGGTTGCCCAGATCCCTAGATTTATGTTCTCAAAAATCTCAAGTTGTAAGAACAGAGAACTTTAGATAGCTACTTTTGCCAGCCTAGACTGAAAATAAGTCAAAAGTCAGAAGAAAAGATATAGCTAAAACCACATACATTGAAAGTTAGTGAGCCAGGCTAAATGCAAGCTTAATGTCTGGCCTTTTTTTCTCTTGTGGGTATTTACCAACTTGAGAGATTAAACTAAGCCTGGGAAGATGAGTGAACTCTTTTGAGGACAGGTGAAGAGGAAAATAATACAAGTTCGGACCACAAGATATCAGAAGAGTTAGTGAACACCCAAGGCTCTTGGTTAGGGCTAAAAGTGTACAGTCTAAGAATAGAGTTAAACTGGAGGTAGGCTATCATACACAAAGGACTTAAGTCCAGCTGGGAGCCATTTCAATTTTGGTCTGGGTTTAGTTAACCTGGGCCCTTCCTAAATTTCTGGCAGAAATAAGAGAAAATGATTTTGAAAAAAAATATGACATGATTTGGTGGTTGAACTTATTAGTTCAATTATTCATACATAATATCTGATACATGTCCAAATTAGTGAGAATAGAAAAAGATGAAAAGGAAGTGACTAATGACAAAATTAGTAAGCTTGTGATATAAAATACCTGTAGGGTATCAGGTTATTGTAAATTTTAAAAATGACTGGTATGCTTGGAAAAATATAAGGGAAGGGAGTAATTGTAGCAAAGGACATTTAAAAAGCTTCAAGTGAGAATTCTGAAACTGGTAATATGGAAATTTGGAAGTCAATAATTAGTTACACCATTTGATTAGATCAGACAAGAAGCAAAGAAACCAGTAAAATAAATGTCATGGGAATAGACTGAAAGTAAAGCATAGCAAGGAGAAAGAATGAAACCTTCCAGATCACACACACCAGTAAGAAAGATACAGCAGATACAAGGAAAAGGTCTAACCTAGCAGATACAATGAAGAGGTCTAACCTGGGTGCATCATGAGAAGGGAAGCATGGGAAGGCATTTATCTGGTGTTCAGGTGGCTGAGGATTTTTTAAATGTACCAAGCAACAGATGGAAGAAATTCTGCAGAACCTGAGTAAGACGCACACAAAGAAGACAACACCTAGATACCTTGTAACAAGATATTGGAAATGCAGGATAAAGGCAAATATCTTCGAAGTGTCTGGGAGAGTTGGGAGAAAGATGCTATTTGTATGAAAACAATAATTCCATCAAGAACTTCCTTTTCAACGTAACTTAAAGAAATCCAAAATATGGTGTCTTTAGATGATGAAAGATTATAAATGTGAATATAGAATTATAGTCTGCAAAATAATCTTCAGAAATAAAGATGAAAGGCTTTGTAGATGGCTCAGTGGGTAAAAGAATTTGCATTCCAAGAGTAAAGACCTCTGCTGGATTTCCCAAAACTCACATAAAAGCTGGACATACAGGGCAAGTGTCTGAAATTCCAGAACTCCTACAGGGAACTCAGAGGCAGAGATGGGAGAACCATGGAACCCTAGCCTGGTGTGTGCAGCAGAAAAACAACAGAGACCCCATTTCAAACATGGTGGAAGCCGAAGACCATGGTGACACAGGGTTCTCTAATGACCTTCACATTTACTATGCTACATAGATGCCAACATTCATACACAAATACACACACTCATATAATACACACACACACACACACACAATGATGGAAGGAGTAATTTTAAAATAAGCTCCCATAGAAATAACTTCTCCAATAGAAATAACCACTATATGAAAGGATATGCTATGGAAGCTACTGAAGGAAAATTTTTAGATGGGGTGAAAATTTTCCTGAATAAAAACAAAGAGATGAAAGAAAGAGTGAAGGAGGATAGAAGGGTAAAGATGTGGGAATCAGGCTAGTAAGTTGCTACAGACTCAACCTCCATAGAGAACATATAAAATGATACAGTAACACAACACATTCACACAAATGCATGAAGACCCTCTGTAGTTGGACAGAAGGGAGGGAAAGATGGAGGAAAGGAAGGAGAGAGGGAGAGACGGCTGAAACATGAATAAATAGACTGGTGTGGGACTTAAATTGGCTCAGCCCAAAACTCATAAGTGATAAGAAATTGAGCTTCCTAAGAGATAAGAGTTTTCAGTTTTCAGTTCCACTCTAAAGAAGTCACTTGCTCACAGAAACGTGTGAATATTCTTCAGAGGAGAGTAACAGCTCTACAGTGTGTACATCAAATATCCAGGGATTTCTCAAAATTTCCCAGAGTGGGAGAAAAATCAGTGGTAGGAGAAAACAGGAAGCTGAGGTCAGCGAAGAAATGATTTACTTATTTGCATATGCAGACAGGAAAGGTGGAGAAACTATCATCACCAGGCTTGAAATCATAAATAAAAGCATGACACACAGTCCTCAGGGCCATGCCACACTGAGGCTCACCCATGTGGTGGTGGTAAACTATGGGCCACATTCCATGAACTCTAATGCCATTTGCCATTTCTCCTGCATGGCCCTCGGCAGGTAAAAAAACTAAAAAGACTAAATATGGATAGAAATAAATGTAATTCTAAATTCATAATTTTAACATATATTATAATTTAATTATTTAGAACAACATATATTATAATTTAATTATTTAGAATATATGTCTTAAAGCTTTCATAAACTTTCTGCTCTATATTTTGTGTCTTTTTAGAGCATGTTTTATGAACTCTTTAACACCAACATGATAATGAAATTTAATCTCTCTGTATACCATATTTCAGTTACTTAGGTGGATACTTTCTCTATGAGTGTTCCATACTTCACAATTCGATTTTTATTCTGTTTTTAAAAACTTGACCACTGCATATTATGTATAATACCTTTTCTTCACATTTCATATTGTGTTGAACTTTACAATGCTCGCATTAGTATTTTTATTTGTACTAAATAAAGTATATTGTTGAACCAGTATATAGGCACACACAAAAAAGCATGCTTTCAATAAACAAAAGAAAGGTCTTTAGAAAAGCAGAAACCATGAGAAAGAGGAACAGAATAGAACATTTAGATGAAAAAGACACAATAGCTGATACGAAAAAAAATCCACTGAATGAACAAAACAAAGAGGCAAGTGTGAACTTGGAGGCAGAGCAATGAGAAGTAGTAAGCATGGATGCAGACATAGATGCTTCTTAGTTTACTGTGGGGTCATGTCCCAGTAAACATATGGGAAACAGATGAAGAAATATGCATCCAATATATGTTGGCAACATAACATACAGCAGAGTGTGTTTTTTTTTTTTTTTTTTTATCCTGGTAATATCGTGTGGCTAATGGGGAAAAACCAAACTGAAGACTCTGAATGCAATTTGTACTGACATCTTTTTGTAAGTGTGAGTCAAACTACCAGGATCACTTTGAGAGCAAATGCAAATGGATATTCACACACACACACACACACACACACACACACACACACATGCATATGTATATATGTATGTGTACATAATAAGGCTGTCTGTGACTAATGATGATGTGTAGGCTTGAAATGTGTAGACTTTTTTTAGTTATAGAAGGTAAAACAGAAGGGGTAAATACAGTTACAGCATGCTTAAGTTCCACTTGGCTCTAGGAGTGGTAGATGTACAGTCAATAGAAAACTACAGGAAAGTGTGGATGCATGCTGAAGTCTCCAGAGTGGAAGAGAAGGGTCAGAAGCTTCAAGTGTAACTCTGGCTGAAATGATAACTGAAAGAACTTCAGTTTGGAAGAGGGAGCTGAGATGTTCCTGGTTAGTTCTGAGTTACAGGACCTTCTGAACCAGTGGGATAGCCTGCTGTATTATTCTACTGTCCCACCTAACCTTTGCTACCCAGGTGACATCTGCCAACAGGAAGAAGCTGAAGGTATCATTTCAGAGCCTAGAATGTAGAAAGTCTATGTGATTCTCCACCATCCTTTACATCTCTAACAATGTTATTAGTGCATGGCATATGACAGACACACGCAACAGAGTCAAACCAATCAACCTTAACAGAGGCCAGTCTGAATTAGCAGTCATCCAAATGAGCTACACCAGCAGAAGCAACATGTGCCACTGCAATGATATATGAATGATTTGTGGGCTCCACTTCTAGCTGGTGACACCCTATGTGTGTAGAGCCTGAAGAGCCAAGGCATAGATCCAAGTGGGGAAGCCATATTTGTGCACACTGCACTTCAGTAGGCATAGGCTAAGACCACCCAGCCTTCTTTTGGAGGCCAGAGTGGTTTTATGGCTCAGCTAGAGTTCCTGGGGTCTCCCAATGTCACATTTCATGGGAGTGGAAATGGTAGAGATGTGTTTTAGAAGAATTACATTATGTTGTTTGAAGGATGATTTGTTCTCCTCCCTACTGAGCAAGCTCCCCTGCTAATGATCCTTTTCAATAGCTCTTTTAGGAGAGACTAAGGAAAGTGGCATTTTTATGGAGGCTGATTGCCAAGCTCAGCCCCATGAGCCAGATTCAGAGAGCCACCTGGGATTAACGAAAGAGGCGCCATTACCATCCAGGATAAAAATCTCCTGTTTGATTTGGGTAAATGTGTGGTATTTCCATAGCACTTTATCCCTTTATTTATTTCTTGATTATCTAGTACATTACTGGGAGGAGATGGGATAAAATTGCAGCACAGAAATTTATGCTCACAGCAAGGACGCGTTCTTATTGTGTTGCCCAGTAGACTCGGGAAAGGGATTTTGAAGGCCCTCTGCGAAGTCTCTTTCATCCCTGTGGCTCATGAGAATAGGCTCAGAGACTATGGCTGCTCTGGGACAGGGGCCCAGATTGACCAGTTGGTTCTCATCTTTTCCACGACAGAAAGCTCAGAGTCTTATGTTGAAATCTCAGAGCCTCAGTTCCGTTTCTTTACTACAACCTGGCTCAAGGTAACCAGTTGGGCTCTGGTTCACAGACCTACTTGCTTTCCAGCTAAGGTGACATTCACTGCTGACTCCACTGGCCCTGTGCAATCTTTACTGAGTTTTGGAGCCAGGAGTGGTGTCATGGGGAGGGACATAGACTTAGGGCTCAGAAACCCAAATATCCATCTGTATCTACTGAATGAGGCTTTGTATAGTCTGTCTGTCAGAGTGGTGTCTGCTTCTGCCCTAATATGGGAGAAAAAACTCAAGACACAAACAAAATACAGGGTAGACTTAAGCAGCAAAACCAAAACAAGGTACAGCATTGAAAACTGACGATAGCGAAAATGGGGTGCTTTAGATATGGTGGTCATCCGAGGCTGTTCTGGGGAAGGCTGTTCTCTGTGTGCTAGTGCTTGGACCAGGCGAAGTGATGCAGGGGAATGCAATTCCGAAGGCCCCAGGGCTGGAATGTGCTGGAGCTGTTTAATGGAGAGCGAAATGTTCAGCATGGCTGAGCTGAAAGAGCCAGATGGAACATGAATGGAGATGAGAGCTGGGTTCCAGGGCTTGCAGGGCACATGAGCATTTTGGATTCTGTTCTGAATGTAATAGCACCAGACTAGCTGCGTGAAAGGTTTTGAGTGGTGCAGTGGTCAGGTTTAGACACACACCGCAAGCAGTCACTCCAGGGACTTCGAATAGTCGGTAGGGCAGGAGGTCCAGTGGGAGAGCCATAGCAGCCCCCTCAGCTAAGAAGAATGGCTTGGCCTCGGGTAGGGACAGCAAAGGACTCCTTTTGATACTGAGCCTGAGTTCTGGAACTTTCTCTTGTACACCGTGACCTTGGGTGATCTGTTCGGCTCCTTTGAGCTTCAAACATTTTAGGACTACATTCAAGATGAACAGACTTCCACAGTACCCAATGCAGCAACCACTGACTTTCCAGCCTACCCTCACTCCTCAGGACATCTCACACTCCTCCATACTGTTTCCCAAGAGGAAATTTTAACAACTAATTTTTTTCTGCCTAGCTGGCAAAAAGCCTCTCTGTCCTCCTGATCAACATGTGCCTTGGGGTCATCACAGCCCCCACCCAGGGTCCCTCTCTTATTTCATATTCTTCCTTTTCTCTACTCCCCGGCTCCTCCCCCTCCCTTCTTAAACCCTCTTGCAAATATTTACAAATGGCAGGTTGTTGTCTGCCGCTTGTATTTTAGCTTTACCTGAATAGTGTTGCTTCACAGGTTCCTCTCCTTAGCTTCCTGCGCTCTGTCTTCTAGATGGACCGTGGCACATATCTGTGCTGCTAACTGCTGAATGGTGGGTACTGGAGCCACACACATACGCTACTGTGAGCGTCCACCATAGTTTACAAGGACACTCTTCCACCCTTGATTCCTGAAACGGCTCCGTATCTTCATACTTGTG
Source organism: Mastomys coucha (assembly GCF_008632895.1). Classification (NCBI taxonomy): domain Eukaryota; kingdom Metazoa; phylum Chordata; class Mammalia; order Rodentia; family Muridae; genus Mastomys; species Mastomys coucha. Next base: position 91,640,914 of record NW_022196906.1, on the reverse strand, counting down.
CCCCTTGGACCTCTGTGGAAATGTCTTGGGGTTTATACCCAGTGGGGCTTCGGATGTCTTTGTACCTAATTTGATGAACCACCACCAGACTGGTTTCCGGAATGGCTGCAGAGTAGCACAAGGAAACTGCAAGGCCCCAACCTTCCCTCCAGCTCTTGGCATTATCTAGTTTTCCAGTTTTATCAGCCTAATAAACTCTAATCAAACTGTATTTGATTAACACTTTCTGATTACTACAGTGGCCGAATGTCTCTTTGTAGGCTTCACATTCCCTTTGAATTTCCCTTTTTAAACTGTTAAGCCACAGCCTTTGAGGATTTTAATTTGAGTTGTTGTCTCTTGGCTTAGTGAGCTTCCATGTAACCCCTAAGTAATTCTCTGTTGATATCAAATGCCATGAATGTATTTCTTCATTCTGTCACCTATGAAGGCTTCCTCCACATGTCTCATTGAACTGAAAAATTTATAATTTTGACGTAGTTGAGTTTACCCATGGTGGTTGGTGCTTTGAAAGTACTATTTAGGGAGATGTTTTCCTATCACTGAGGTGCAGTACATTCTTCTGCATTTACCTGACCGTGGCAGATGGTCACTTAATACCTTTAGATCCTGCATCCGTTTGGAATACATTCATATATTAGGTAAGGACCCAGCTTTTCTTTTCTTCAGTTCTAGCTTCTCCAATACTGTTACTAAACAATGTTAGCTTTGATTTGTGCTGCTGTTATCACATAGGAAATATGGTAGTAGGTCTGTCTACCGTGGCTCTCTGTTGTGGGCTATTGATCTGTATTTTGTTTGTAGGCCGATACCTTGAGTGGTTTTTTTTTTTTTATTACTTTGACTTTATAGTATATTTTATTATCTGATAAAGTGGGTTTATCCAGTTTATTTTTCTTCTCTGGGTTGTTTTAATTTAACTATAGATTTTTTATTTCTTCTATAGAAGTCATTGAGGTATAACATGCATACATCAAAAGTTACAGTTTCAAGTTCATTCAGCTGAATGGTTATCATCTCTTCATGTTTATACTTCAAGGTATACCTTGATGATTTATGTCAAGGTATAAAAACCTGTAATTATCTGAGACAACCTTAAAGTCTAAAATACTTTTATCACCCTCTATTTTTTTTTCTTGTGGCTTTATGTCAACTCCCCCACCCCAACATAGTCATTTTCTGTTTACGACTTCTATAGATTGGTTTCACCTGATTGACAGCTTCATATAAGTGGAGCCAGGTAGTTGCTGCTTTCTAAGTTTAAGATAAATCCCTGTTGTTCCAGGTATTAATATTGGATCCATCTTATTGCAAAGTAGATATTTGTCATTTTCTTATTGATGGATATTTGGACTACTCATAATTTTTTATGTTCTATGAAAGCTCATTATCTATACCATAGTAAATGCCTTCTGCAGATATGGTTTTTATTTATGTTTATAAGATATCCAAGAAAAAGATCTCTGCTTCCTAGGGTGAGTTCACATTTAACTTCATAAAAATGGCAAACACATTTCAAAATCATTGCAGTAGCTCCCCTTTACCTTGATGTCTTGGAGTCCTAGCTGCCCGGCCCTCTTTTGACACTGAGTGCTGTACCGTTAGTGTTTCAGAGAGGAATCATTCTAGTGACTGTGGAATGCACCTTGTTGTGCTTTTAATTTACATTTCCCCAATGACTAATGACTAATTGAGTACCTTATCGGCTAGTTTCTTTTAGAGTGATATTTTTTAGATACTTAATTGATTTTTTTTCTTGGATTATTCTTCCATAGTTGACATACAAGAGCATTCAGTATTCTCTTCCCTTTCAATCTGTAGGGTATGAAGCTTTTGCCAGACAAATAATGAGTGTTTTTCCAGTCTGTCTTGCCTTTTCATTTCTTTTTGGTTAGTAGAAAAGAAAATTTAATTTTGTGGGTGCGCAATTTACCAAGTTTTTCAAAATGAAAATTATAGTTAATTACCTTTTCGTTTTGATTAAGAGACTCACCCACCTGTTCTGACTTGGCCTCTGTTGCTGTGATAAAACATTCCAACCGAAAGCAACATGAGGAGGAAAGAATTTATTTGGTTTAAACTTCCAGGTGACAATTCGTCATTAAAGAAGTCAGAGCAGAAATTCAAATATAGAAATCAAGGAGGAACAAGACCCTGCTCTGTTTTGCTCACTGGCTCATGCTCAGCTAGCTTTCTTATGGAGGAGGGGTCCTCCTGCCTAGGGATGGTACAGCCCTCAGTGGGTTGGTCCCTTCCACATCAACCATTAAGCAAAGCAATCCCTTATAGACATGGCCACAGACCAAACTGATCTGAGAAATCCCTCAATTGAGACTCTGTCAGATTACTCTAGGCCAAGGGTTCTCAACCCCTGGTTTGAATATCAGATATCCTGTATATAAGATATTTTCATTATGATTCATAGCTAGAGCAAATTACAGTTATGAAGTAACAATGAGATAATTTTATGGTTGGGGGTCACCACAACATGAGGAACTGTATTCAAGGGTCACAGCACTAGGAAGTTTGATAGCTACTGCTGTGTCCAGCTAACAGCTGAAACTAACTAGGACCCTACTCATAGTCACAAAAGTATGCTTTGTTTCAACTAAGGAAGTTTATGAAGCTAGCTTCTACGTTTAAGTGTATAACCTCAATGTTTCTTGGTATATAAATTTGAGATAAATTTTAATGTTAATTTCTCCTCTGCAGAAATATCAATGTTCTTTTAAAAAATATTTTCTTTCCTATGGAATTAGTATGAGGTGTTGGCAAAAATATCACTATACAATGGATATAGTTTGTATTTCCTATTTAATTAATCTATTTGCTGAAAGCATAGCATCCCAATTACTTTACTCTCATAGATTTTGATAGCGTAGGTGCATGCATCCACATTCTCATTTTTCCACACCAATTTTGCCTTTCCAGATCCTCCACATTTCCACTAATAGTTTAGAATCACCTTTTCAATTTCCATGTTTAGAAAAGTCTGAAAATTTGGATTGGGATGTATTGAGTGTCCAGGTCAACTGAGGAAGGAAGGACAATTTTCCAGCTGACTCCACGTACCGCATGTGGAAGCCTGAGCATCTCACAGGGAGTTCTTTCTGTTCTCCTGCTTCCATGTAAACTGTAGGACATGTGTATTGAGTTCCTTTAAGCTCTGTATAGACAATTGTTCAGAGCTGTACTGAATTTATAGACTGATTTAGAGATAGTTGGTATTTTTATATATTACTGGCATGCATTTATTATACTCAGTCCTGGGTCTCGTGAAGACATTTCCAGGCAAGCATAAAACAGACTGGGACCATATTTTGAGAACCATGTTCCAGCCCAGCCCCTTGTTAATCTCTCCTATTCCCTTAGACAACTTTGCTTCTACTTTCATGTCTAATTGAGGGAAGAGACAGCCTAGAGAATAAGAGGGAAATCTTTCTTAGTTACACATCAGACAGAAGATTAATATCTAGAATATTTAAAGAAAACAAAAAAATGAAATATCAAGAAATCAAACAGCCTAGTCAATGAACAGGCTAATGAAATGAGCAGGTTGTTCTCAAAGGATGGGATATAAATGGCCAGTAAACACATGAAAGGTGCTCTGTTAGCGTAGCCCTTAGTCCACATCTGGGACTGTGCCACAAATCTCTTATTCAGAGGATCATTTACATAAGACCATCTCCATGGAAGTTTAAAAATTCCTACATATTTTATAAAATTTTGACTATTGTGAATTGTATCTTTTTAAATTTCCAGTTGACTATTACCAGCGTAAGGAGATGATTTTTGCGGTTATTCTTAAATGCATCAGCTTTGTTAGGCTTTCTTATTCTACAGCTTGACGCTGCTGATATTTATAGATGTCTGTGACATTTCCAAGTATTGAATATTTTATCTTCTTTTTTCAAAGTGCTCCTCTCACTCGCAGGATCATACAATGAACTATAATCACTGAGGATTTTTTTTTGTTTGTTTATTTGGTTTTTTTTGTTGTTTTTTGTTTGTTTGTTTGTTTTCTGACTGGGTTTCACTCTGTGTCCTAGACTGGCTTCTAAATCACTGTGGAGATCAAGGTAGCCTCAAACTCACTGCAATGATCTGTCTTAGCAACCTCTGCCCCTACCTAATGCTGGTATCGTGTACCTGAGCTACTACCCATCTACAATCACATCTAAACTCTCTGGCAATTTCCTTGTCCTTGGTTTGTGCATTCCTAGCCACAGTAGAATGGAGCTCTTAATGAGTATCTTGCCCAACTTGGGCCAAACAAAACCTCTCAAGAGAGGAATTTAGAATTATACCATTTCTGGTCAATATCTGTGAGGCCAGTGGACTGGAAAATACTAGAAGGTTGAAGGTCAAATAGGGCAGCTATGTTTTTTCACTTAGACACAAAAGCAAAATGAGACTAAAACAATGTAAGAAGAGAAAGTTGGGGCTGGAAGGGGAGCTCAATCAGTAAAGTATTTGCTGCAGAAATGGAAAGACGTGATTTCAAGGCTCAGAACCCAAGTAAAAAGGGCCAAATGTGTGATGTGCAGATGTAGTATGAGAACTGGCACAGGTATGTTGATAGAGGTGAGTGGATAACCAGCCTAAAATACTGGATGAGGGTCAAGTCAATGAGAGAACATACTTCAAAATAAAGACAAGTAATAAAAGTAGTAACAGCCAAGGTGGTCAGCATTTAAGAAACTAGAATGTATACCTGAGAGGTCCAACTCTAGGCTCTATTCACATGCAAGTCCATACATGTGCATGTGACTATGCATATATGTACCTGCACTACATACATATTGTACACACACACAAAACTAAGGTAGTTTGAAAGAGGAAATAGAGAGACAGAGATATACACACGAAGAGAACATAGAGAGAGAGTGTGTGTCCTTGGAACTGCTGATTCAGACTGTGGAAGACCACCAAAGACCTGGGAGCAGAAAGGCTGTGATAAAAGGTGTTTTTTTCTGGGGAATCCTTCCTTTCATTCTGCTTTGGGGTTTAATGAAATTCTCCACAATGTGTCCCATTTTACTTAGGCTCACTTGATGGGCTTATTGACTTTAATGCCTAGGTAACCCAGAGCACATCTTTACATTCCAATCTTGCACCGACACCATTAAACCTAAGAAGTTCAAAGGCATCACAAATTACAGGACTAGCCTTAAACTGGTAAGTATTGTTTCCAGAACAGGCTCCTCCCACGTCTTACATTCTGGCTTAGTTAGTTTTTTAGTGTGGCGGTAGACACCATGACCAAGGCCACATACAGGAGAAAAGATTTAATTGGGAGTTTACAGTTTCAGAAGGTGAGTTCATGTCCATTATGAGGAAGAACATCGCAGCAGGCAGGCACATATGGTGCTGGAGCAGTAGCTGAGAATTTAGATCATTACCCACAAGCATGAGGCAGAGAAACCTAACAGTCATTGGTGTGGGCTTTTGAAACCTTGAAACCCACTGCCAGTGGTTCACTTCTTCCAATGAAGCCATACCTTCTTATCCTTCCCAACCAGTTCCACCAACCAGGTATCAAGTATGCAAATATATGAGCCTATGAGGGGTATTGTTATTTAACCACTACACATTCCATACATTGTAAGGGCCTTTGCTTCGTCCTATCTCCCATAGCATATTACTTCATCTGAGCTAGCCAAAGCTCACCACATCATTTCAGCTTTTTCATTTCCACGTTGCTGTTCTGGTTCGGCCATCACCTGGTTCACTGTTACAGCCTCCTAGTGTTCTTCCTGTTATTGACACTTCCCATGCATCTTCCTACAGTTGTCAGAGAATCCTTTTAAAATTTAAATTACCTTTACCTCTTAGAACCTTCCACATCCTAGCTTGCTCCTTTAGGCATCCTGGAAGAATACTCAACAGAGGGAGTTGGGAAGTCGTAACTCCAAGGCAGCTATGAGAATACAGTCCAGAATCTCATCTTTCACTTGAAGGCTATCTACAGTCTCCTGTAGGTTCCTGTACCCAGTGAACTCAAAGGTGTCTTCATGCCTATGAATGCATGGAGTGAGAAGCTACAGATGCTATAGATAAATGTCCCAGCTTCCTGTCTGCTACTGGGAAGGTGCTTGTTGGCTAAGGACCTACTCCCAGGGAGATCAGGGTTGGAATCCTCATGCTCTGGAACAGTCTCTGCCTTTGAGACTATCTTCCCAGCTGGGTAGGCCAGACGTGGCCATCTCTGAAAAATCTGCTGTGACCTTAGGTTTTTCTTTTCCTGACTCCTTCATATGTCTAACACCAATCACGTGTTCTTAGAGATAGACACAGAGTCTTGTATCTAAGCTGATACCTGATGAGGTCACTTTCTTGTTTTAATCTTTTAGATTTTTATCTCATCGCAGAAATTACCAGCCCGTGCGTGAACTGTTGAGTCCTCCAGGAAGAGAGAAAGCTGAAGAGTTCAATGCCGTGTTTGAGTCTTCTCTCCTCCATCTTTACCACAAGAAGTTTTCTTTTAACAGGCACCCCTCATGTGTTTCAGGTTCTTAACTCTGTTACCCCGGATGGATGTTTCCTCAGGAAGGCTTCAAGGAATTCATCAACTTTGAATGACTTTTGATCTCTACGCTATAGGGTCCTAGAGGCTTCTGAGACCATGTTGGCAAAGGTGGTAAATTAGTTGTGGTACATTCTCACATGCTCCCTGTTTGGAATACTACCACCCCATAGATGCCAGCAGAGCTCAGCTCTGTTTATCCCACATGAGCCATCTCTACTGCCCTTCCCACACTGACTGGGTGAGGATAGCTCGCTCTCTAATTTCTATCTTGGGAACTCTGCATTGAGCTGGGGACTTTTGAGGTGTGGCTAGACCCAAAGCATTGAAAGTATACATGTGATACATGCAGTAGAAAACATTAGGCCGCAGAGGTAAGCAGGCTATGGCATCACCAGGTCTTGCCCTTGGAGAGATCAGTTGGTCCTAGTCATTCTAGTGTCCCCTTGAGTCAGAACCATAACATTAGAGAATGCTTCTGTGGCTTACATTCATAGCTTGTCTTAGGTAACTTGAATTGGTTTCTGCTACTTCAGACTATAAGAGTCTTGAGTAAATCGGATGTCTGCAATACTGAATTATACTTACCTCATCTTTCCACATCCAAAAGTTTTCAGCCAGAGGCAGAAATAGGATGCTGTGTATAGCAGCCTCACAGAACCCAGAGCATTGTGATAGATTCAGCAGAGACTCAATTATGATTTCTCAGTTAAATGGGCTATTTGCAATGGAAAATATGCCCAGACGACCTTGTTTATATTATCTATGAAATAGATGCACACATATTAATAACATTCTCTAAGAAACAATGATTAGCCCTAACAATGCTCACTATTCAAACAATAGACATTAAAGAACATTATCATTTTTACCACAAACTGATGCAATCATGTCTTGTAACAGTTTTTTTTCCTTGTCAATCCTCTTCTGCTCCAGAGCCGAAGGGCAGGGAGGGGCAGAACATAGAGCCTCCGGGAGCCAGGACAAAAGAACAGAGGACCCTTTCCTCTGACTCCTTTGCATCCTATTCCTCTTGTCCACTGAGCTTAGCAAAAGCAGAGAGAGCTTCCGGCGGGCAGTAAACTGAGTCAAGCTTGAAGGATTTATACAGAGCGATCAGTGATTTCCATTGCATACAATGCATACAAAGTTGTGAGTCTGGCACTTAGGCCTCTCCAGAACATGGCCCTAGGTTCCCTAGCATTCTATGTCTGACCGACTTCAGTCCACATTTGGTCATTTTCCAAATGTGTTGCTCAAAGTCCACCACTTGCTCAGACTTCCACTAATGCCATTTAAAACAACAACAACAACAACAACAAACTCTGAACATGTCACTACTGGTAGGAAAGGAATTTAGCATCTTGTATCTCTTTATACTAATTCAACTTTGTTGTCTCCAGGGACTTCTTGGAGGAGTGGGCAAAGGCTAGGATGTGGAACACAGTGAACTATGGGGAATAAGTTGAATCCAATCTCACAACCATCCCATCATTAGGTTCTAAAGCATCTTTCTAGGTTCTTATCACTGGTAGGCACACACCAGTGACTAAGGCTTCCCTTATTTTGTTGACCCTTTCCCCAACTATTGACAGAAACAACTGGCTTTTCCTTAAGTCTTTGGAAATACAGAAGCACAGATTCATACTGAAGTCATCACCCCGTTCCTGTGGAGACAGTCTAGAGCAGTGGTTCTCAACTTGTAGGTTGTGACCCATTTGTGGTCTCATATCCAAAATACTGCCTATCAGATATTTACATTACAATTCATAGCAGTAGCAAGATCACAGTCATGAAGTAACAATGAGATAACCACAACATGAAGAATGCTACTAAAGGATGCCTTAGGAAGGTTGAAAATCACTGGTCTAGAGCCATTTACAAACACAGCTCAGTAGTTAAGTACGGGGGTTGAGGCAGGGGGAGCAGAACACAGAGCCTCCAGGAGCTCAGCAAAAGCAGAGAGAGCTTCCGGCGGGTGGCAAACTGAGTCAAGCTTGAAGGATTTATACAAATCTGTTTCCTGCTGACCCTTCTGCAGCTTCTCCTTACTTGCCCCGTCTTCTCTTCCCAGGCTAGTGAGCCTGAAAATACCCAAGACACTGACATTCGTCGTTAGCCTTTCTGCTCTTTATCTTGGAGGAGTAGCTGTTAACTCTGAGTTTGCTGAGGCTGGCAAGCCCCTGGGCACAGGTGATGGTCAATCAGGTTGCACGGGTGCTATTTTCCAGCTACAGCATCTTAATGCAGCTGGCAAAGATCCACAGAGCACAGCCCGCGCCTGCTGTACAAGTCTCTTTGGGTCATAGAAAACTCTATAATATTCATTTTCCAGAAATCGAAGCTTTCCCTTCAGGTAACACATCAAGATTTACTGTACCTGAGACAGAATTAGGCACTGGATTAGGAATTCAATGCATGACAATCTATCTTCCTTCCAGCGAGATATTGTTGCACAAATCAGAAAATCATAGCCTGGCTGTATAATCAACAGTGTTTCCTTCCAGAAAGCATATTACAGCTGGAGCGATAAGGCCTATTGAAGCCGTGGATGGCAGTGCTTCAGGTTTTTGAATAGCCACACTTTCTGGGAACCCTTGTGACTTTTTCCAAATGCATTTGAGAATTTTTCAAGTCAGCTCTATATTCCTTATAATATGAGTGGATACATGCAGGGTCAAAGGTTCATTTCAACAAGGGGCAGTCGTCTTCACTTCTTACAGCTAGATTTTCAATCTCTAAGGCTACAGCCATTGCAGTGAATCTATTCTATGTGAAACCCTTGCGCACACACACAAATCAATCTACCAACTCTATAGTCCATTCCTACCTAGCACAATCTTATTTTTCAAGTTCTTCATAAGCAATCAATAGCAATCGCCTAGGCTGTGTTTAGCATGATTATTTATGGCAGGCCTTCTATTTACAAATTGCCGTGTTTTACCTAATTTTACTTAAACACAACAATCCAATGAACTAGTATTAATATTCCTATTTCTGGGTTGGATAACAGAAGTTTGGAGTCGTCATATAGGTTTCTCAGAGTTCTCTAGCTAGGAGAATACATGAAGTCTTTCTCTCCCCTTCTCCCTCCCTCTCTAGCCTCTAACAGCCTGGCCTCCTGCATGGATCTGCAGCATCAAGAGCACCCGTGGCTCACTATGCTAAGTCTAATGGAAATTTTTCAGTGCTTACCTTAGGTGACCTCTCTGCAGCCTTTGCCAAGGACCTCATCCTCAGCACGGTCCTGCGCTTTTGACTTTCATCTTCTCTGGATGCTCTTCCTTTCTGTTTAGCTCTTCTCTTACCTCTCACCTCTTAGTGTTGATGTGACTGGGCAGGGCTTCTGCATGACACACTTTTCTCTTCTTACATGGTGACAGCCATTGGGTGGGCTCATATATTCCAACAGCTGTAATAGACATGTGTAGGCTTCCTGGCTTCAGCTCTTCCTCTCTAACTTGACCATGTCTTCTGTTCTAGAGCTGTAGCTCCTTTCTTGTTCTAGGCAGTCATGTCCTGGGTGCCCTTCAGGCACCCTCATGGATGTCTGATGTCTGAGGATACCACAGTTGGTCTCACCAGGCTCTACCAGACCTGCGAGCTTTGTCAAGAGGTCTATCCACACAGCTACCCACTGACCAAGCCCCTGCCTAGCTCCCCTGAGCCCTCTGAATTGCAGTTGGATTACTCCTCCAACCCCTTGCTTTTGAGGATGCCCCAGCAACCCTGTCATGTGAATGCTGCCTTTCCCCCTCAGAGTCTATACAAGGCAGGTAGCCTCCTTATGTCATGCTGCTATTTCCTGATGAACCTTTCTTCTTCCTAGTTAGCCTCCATCCCAATTTGTCCAATTGCAAGTTGTGGGATAACATGCCCTTGACCCTTTCTGTTGAGATTGTATGCTGACCAGTACTCACTCTTTTTCATCTATTAGTCATCAAATATTTGAGTCCTTGGATCACTGCATTTGCCATTATTTCTTTTCTAGCATCAGCATTTGTGGATATGACTCATCTCCCTTCATGACTGACCTCTCCTCTACACTGACACTTTTCCCAACTCCATCTTAGTCATCATCACCTATAAGAATGCCTACAACTTTGTGGTCAGTCAAACCCTGTAACCCCGGAGTCTTAATTTTTAGGGTAACAATATCTGGACTGGATGATTCTATCTTTCCAAATTGCTTTGTTTGCTATCTTTAGGATAGCCACCTTAGACTCACAGGCTTCCCAGCTCTAAGTCTGCCACTTCTGCCTAACACACCTCCACTATCTGTACTCATAATAAACTGTCTAGTTTCTGTCCATCACTCTGTTTCTCTCTTGTATTTACCCTTGCTTCCCTTCTCTTTCATGATGCTTCCCTGGATATTTCCTGTTGGCTAAAGCTTCCTGCCCACCCATTGCATTCCTGCATCTAAAGAGCTAACCAAGGTTGGAGAACAATATTAGTTCTTATTTTAATTTTATCACTACAGATCTCAAGTGAGGTTCAGACCTGGACAACAATTTCATACTCTTTCGGCTTTCCTCAGCATCCCAGTATCTCTTTATTGTAAATCTATAATTTAGCTGCTTTCAATGAGCAACTTGCCTCAATTTCCCTCCAGTACCTCTGTCAGTTTATACAACTTGTACACTTATGTTTGTGTCTCTCAAGATCCAACCACTCTACCTAAGAACCAGTCAACATTCTCTTATAACATCAACATTCTCTTTGGTCTGAGTCTAGACCTTAAAAATTGGTCCTGTCCTTGACCCAAGCTTCTCTTTACAGCCCTGTTTCTTCACTCCTCTTTAGAGTATAGCTTTCATGAAAAGTTTATGTTCACTGCCTTCACCTCCCATTTTTAGAGCTCACCCCAAATAATCTCTGTGTTCACTTTACTGAGTCATTATTATTGAGATCAATGACAACCATGCCCCCGAAACCTAGAGACCATCTCAGTACTTGCTTTAATACCTTAGCTGAATTTGTGTTGCCATCACCTGCTCCCTTTTCCTTGAACCCTTTTCTTCCCTTGACCTCTGGGATAGCGGGGCAAATTTCTCTCCTAAAATCTAGCTTTTTGGCTACTATCCAATATCAATGTCTAATTTAGCATTCCAGACTCAATTGTGTTTAATTTCTATCCAGCCCCATGTCTGAGTTAGTTAGGCTCAGCCACTTAAACATATGCATATTTGGGCAATATCTTATTTGTGGATTTAGTATAATATTTCTAATAGATATTATTGAAGTACTGGTTGAGTGAGGAAGTAACATGTTGTTAATGCCTGGAACACAGTAAGTGTTCATTAAATGGCAATTCTCCCTTGTCATTTAATGTCCTTGTCTCACACAGGACTCAGGTGTTTCCTACGTAGTGAATGCTGTCAACCAGTTACATAGTAACCCAAACCAGAACAGAGCATCACCTTGTGTCTCCTATGTGTTCTTAACCACTCAGACCAATCCATACCCAAGTGTTTCCAGGTCAACATTCAGCATTTCTTTTGTTAAATGTTTTTATTGATTCTCTATGAGTTTCATATCATGCACCCCAGTCCAGCTCATCTCCCCATCGCCACCTATCCAGCATTCCTCCTGCTAGGTCACCCAGTGTTGCCATCAGTCAGCAGGAGGCAGTCAGCTCTCCTGCTCTCATGCCCTTGGGGCCTGTTCACTTACACCCAAACCTCTAGAGCCAGTCAAAGTACTGGCCCCACTCTCCTAAGTGCTGCAGCATGTGAGAGGCTGACCCAGGTCTCCCACTCTCCTACCCTTAGGGCTGGCTCACCCATGTCTTTGACACCAGCTCCACAGCCTTGCCCAGGAGAGAAGCATGGCCTGCTTTCCTGAGCATTGCCACTGGCGACAGATGGGGCCAATTGTCAAGAGCACTACATTCAGGGAGGGGCAGGACCAGGGTGCACAGCCCCTAGACACCCACATGTTCCCAGCAACTGCCCTGACCAGGGACATCTCTATATTCTCTAGAGGTAATGTGACCCACAGACATTGATACCGACCCCTGCTACTGCACAAGTCATTGACTCAGATATGGCCTGCAGCAGCAGCAAGGGCTAGGACCTCATTATGACCTCATCTGGTGGAGCTGGACACTCATAACAGGCTACTTTTCTGTGCCCTCAAATCTCTAGTCCCATTGTTTTCATAATGAAAGCTGCTTCAAGCTGCTTCATTTCTCCCTCTTTCCCATCTGACCACCATATACTAGCAAAAGGTGATGGTTCTTGCTGTAGGCATGCCACATGGCTAGTGGGCTTCTGGGCATCATCCTCCATCTGTGGTGTGTGGTATGGGGGCGAGTGGGTGTCTATGGCCCACCTGTGTTGTGGTAGGTCTGTGGGTAGCATGGCAGTCCACAAATCTCTGCCTGTCTTTCTTCTTCTGAGTTGGACATCCTGGGTTTGATTTGGTTTTTATGAGTTCTTTGGCCACCAAGCAATGTGGCTTCAAGCTAGAATGAACAAAGAACTGCTGTCTGCTCTGCCCCTGACTGGTGTAAGAACAGCACCACCAACAAGGACTCTCTTTGCCCATTGCAGCAGAGGAGGGGGATAGCATTCAGCCGTTCTCAGGTCTTTCTGTGTCATTTGGTTTCTCATCTCTTTGTCCCCTCTACAGCCCATCTTTTGCCTGGCTGTAGCTTCCCACTAGCTTCCAGGTCCTGTCTTCCATCCTGTAGCTGGTGATGGATGCATTTTCTAACCATATTGCTTTTCTTCAATTTCTCCCCATGGACTGCAGGAAAAGATCTAAACTCCTCAGCACCGCTGCTATATAATGCATTTGGCCTCTGCTCTCTCTCCCGCCCCCTCCATCCTTTGCTCAAATCCGTTATAGAGCTTTTTGGGATCATTTGCTGTTTCCAAAGGTTGCCATTTGTTCTGTTCTCTTAACACTTTTGCAAGTGCAGTCCCTTTTCGCCCAGGAGACTGAGCTACCCTCCTCCCCTTGGTGTTTACACACTTCCATTTCTAAGAGGCTAAGTCTGCCTGGTTTGGGGTAGTCTTCCATCTAAAAGATCTGCTTCTTATATAGACTTCATGCTTCACACTCCTGGGGGAATTATTTTCAACCCCTTGGCCTTACAATATTTTCCAATTTCCTACTCCCTGTGACCTATACTCCATTGGATATAGTACACATATACTTATGTGTTAAAACATTCACTCTTTGATATTTGAAACGAAGCTGTAGATTATATGGTCTACAGGATCCTACTAATTCTAAAACATCAGGAAGGACTCTCTGTTTTATTGGGCTCTGTGGAGCCAGGATATCACCCATTGGGTTACAAGAGCTCTTCAGCTGAGAGTTTCTGAGACCATTTCACTCAGTCAAAAATAGCCACACAATTGATTTACCTTCCTTTATATTCAGTGTTTAGACACTATCTCCAGTGAAAATTATTAAGATATTTTCCTTTGGGAAATGACTTAAGTGTTTTATATTCATTTTCCACCCCCGGCTTCTTAGAATAATGGAGACAGCAAGCTGCAAGAATTAAATAGTGTTACTCCCCCAAATCCACTTGCTCCAGTCTATAATCCCATTCCTGACACAGGATGGCAAACAACTTTCCTACAGAGACTCCTCCCTGATGTGTTAATGAATCTTCCTGCTGACAAGACCCTTGCTACTGCGAGGATTATTAACTCTTTGGAGGAGGTAAGAGTTGAGCAGTTATGGGGTCTGCCATATGCATGATCAGAGGGCCAAGATTAGTCGTGGGATTTCATGGACAGTGGGATTTCAGTATATCCCAGATCGAGTAGTGTATCCACTATCTATCTGCTCCTGGGTTACTCTGATATTAGCAATGATCTAAACATGAATGAGGTCCAGCCTTGGCCCTAGAGAACTTGCTGATTAGAGGAGAAGAGTAAAAGAGAAGGGGTGACAGGTGACAGAGGAGTGAGAATGCAAAAGATCTATGGCCAGTTCATCTGGACACATTAAAGAAGGTCTCTAGAAAGTGATGGAGAACATTTTAGGTTGAAGCTTAAATAATAAATAGTGGCTTTCCAAAACTGAAAGGAAAGCAGGATCAGAGGACTAGAGGGATGAGGAAGGACTTTGTAAACAGAGAGAAGATAGCATCAGGGGCCTTAGCTCCTAAGTACCTCTCTGAGGAATGCCATGATAATGAGAAAATTAAAGAAAGAAACAGAGCCATACCCTGAAGGTCTTCCCGAGACAAGGAATCACACAGGGTCTGGCATCTGTAAACCTTCTTATTTCTGAATTCTAAGGTTCTCTGGTGCTTGGCAGCATATGGGCCTAAGTTGTCACACAAGATAGTGGACATGGTGGAATAGAAGATGTTGAGGAATTCTGAGGCCACCTCTGCCCATTTTCAAATACCAGGTAGCTGATTGCTCTTCTTCCCTTTTCTGTTCAGTTCTTTGGGAAAAAAAAATGTAGCAACTATGTGAGTGGAAAGTTATTAAACCACCACACTGAGAAGATTTACTTGAATCCTGAAGGCAGTAGGGAGCCATTGAAGTTTATTAAGCATGGAAGTAACCCAGTTTATGTAGCATCTTAGAAAGGTCAGGCTGCAGGAGCAATGAGGAGAAAAACGCATTTGAAAGCAGATGAAAGGTAAGAAGGCTAGAGAAGATGCTGTTGTCATGGTACCAGGAACATCTTCAAGGACTGGGAAGGCAGGTGGGCAGCCACATCTGGGTCCTTGACAAGATGGTAGAGGGTGAACCAAAGAGGAGCCAGCTTCAGCCCTTAGAGTTTGGGAGCTGTCTGCCCAGGCTGCCTCTTCAGCTTTGTTACCAATTTCACTTCTCTCTTCTCTCTAAAATCCTGTCCTTGTATTTTTTTTTTAACTAGGCTAGCCTGGTGCAAAACCTGCTCCAGATGTGAGCTCCCCTGCCTCCATTCCTCAGACTACTTTTTCCCTGTTTGACCTGTTTCAGAGACCAGGACCATTCAGTATCCCAAGCTAGAGGCCTGGGTTTCTCCCTCCATGGTTGATACACAACTCACCTGTGAGTTCCGTCAAATTTGTCTCCTAATTACTTCTGCACTTCACTGCCACCAGGAATCCCCTCTTACCTCTGGCATGGGCTCCTGCCAGGAATTCCTTGATATTTTGCCTTCCTACCTCCCCAAAATACCACAACAACTTATCCAAAATACAGGTCTTGGCTGTGTGCCTCCAGAACCTTCTTTATCCCCAAAGAGAGCCCAAGCCTTGTGGTACTATCTCTAAAGCTCCAGGCTCTGCCTGGCTCTGTGGTTGTAACCCTTGCCACCTGTGCCAATGCAATGCTAGCAACCCTGAGCTCATAGGCCTTCCACTCCAGATTGCCTTGTGTATTAACACATTTACTGTGTTGCCGTGTTGGCTCTCTTTCTGAGCTCTTTTTCTTCTATCATCTTGGTCTTTACCAAGTTAGTTTCTCCCCTGACACGCCCCCCCACCCACCGCCTTTTAAAGGGAATTTGGGATTCAGACTCTCCCAAAGCTTTGCCTAACTAACACGGGCTATAACTTTCCTCTTCCGTCTAGCAAGCAGCTCCTGGCTTCCTTTCATAGTACATCCCCCTGCGTTAGAAGTGCCATTTGTCACTCCTTCTTCTCTCTGGGTGTCTGCACCTACAGGCAAAGATTCCCTCGGGTTGACGTCTGCATAATAAGCACACAAAGTGTATTTGTTGAAGAAATGAGTGAATTGATAGTAATGTGTGCCAAGGGCTTCTTATAGACCCAGCTGTGCTTAAGTGATCTCCTTGGCTCTGCACGCATCCCCAATCGGGGAAGCGTCATTCCTAGCATCCTCCTTTGTAGCTGAAGAAGTTCTGAGGCTTACTGTGTGTTAAAGAGTCGGAGTTCAAGCCTAAGCACATCCACTCTGGAGCCTCAGCTCCAAGTCACGAACGAATGTGCCCACTGTGACAACAAAGGGGGCTGCAGCTACGGGGCCTCCTCTATCTCTGCGGAGCAATGGCCTCTGGAAGTGAATGATGATGAATCCCTCTGTTTGGTCACTGTTGTTTTAAGTCCTCTTCCTTCCCAGATTACAAGCCTGCTGTCAGTCCAGACCAATCGTCCATTTCAAGACTGAAAACCATGTCTCAGTTTTCCTTTCTTCTGTCTCTGGGCGTTTGATCTACCCTCCCTTACTCCAATTTCACCACAGCTTGCTAGGTCAGGTTTCCTTGGGAGAGTCACAAAGGTCGATTCACACCATATTGGGTATCAACAACAGACTAGCAAAACAATTCCATTCAACTCTAGCTTGACGGACCAATGAGTTTAATTAGGGTTGCTTACCTGAGTGTAGGTGAAGGGTATCCTGCAAAAGTATTGGCAATTTTTGAGAGCTACGCCACTGAAGAAAATGTCTCTCTCCTGGCTGTAACTCTGGGGCTTTCCAACTGCACCCCAGTTCCCAAATAACGGAGGCTGATTTTATTAATAAATGCCTAGGCCATAAGCTAGGCTTGTTTTCAGATGCACTTGTTTGCTTATAACTTATATTAACCCACTTACACCACCCTATGTCTGCCATATGGCTAGTTACCTCTCCTCAGTTTTATATGTCTGACTCCCTCTGAGTCTGGGTAGGGGGGGTCCCCCAGTCAGTCTTGCCTGACTGTCCTCCAAAGTTCTGCTCTTTCTTTTTGCTGGATGCCCCACTTTCTAATCCTGCCTTAGCTTTCTGGCCCTCAGCTTTTTATTGACAGTTGATGCTTCCACACAGCATACAAGAGATTATCCACGCACCTAGCAATGGCTAACTGCCTATATGCCCTCCAGATGGTATGGGGCCTTGTGAGCTGCCCCTTTGACTGGGCCATTTCAGGTATCCTTCAGATAATCATGAGAGTAGTGTCCATTTCATACCGGGTGGCAGCATCTACAGCAGGCTACCCCTGAAGCCCCTAGGGTATGGCTTGTTTTACATGCTGCATGAATAATAAATAGTTCTCAAGCCCTAGGGGCCGAAACCTCCCAAAGCTCAACCCTGTGCTGAAGTTTGGGAGTCTTTGCCTACAGAAAACTCTTCCTTATCTCTTTCTAGAGCCGGCTAGACCCAGGATCTAGGAAGTGATGGTGACTTTGTACAACTCAAGCATGGGACCTAACAAGGAGCTCCAAAAGTACTCGCTGCCTTCGACTGAGAGTCATCCTGTGGCTGGGGACCTGTGATCTGCTTCCAGCTTTCTGAGGGACACACCAGCCATTTCCAGGGCATTCTGTATAAGCCATACCCAGTCTCTTCGTCCCAGAGCCCAGATGGGATAAGCTCTCTGTGTACCCCAAGCATTAATTTACAAAAGTGAATTATCACAATAGCAGCATTGTTTCTACCAAAAAACACTTCGTGTGTGTGTGTGTGTGTGTGTGTGTGTGTGTGTGTGTGTGTGTGTGTGGCAAGAATGAATTGCGAATCTTTTAAAGCTAAACTTTTCATGAAGGTCAAAATACTTTGGGGGAGGGCTCTGTGTATATCAGCTTATAAGACTGAACTACCAGTAGACAATTACTGCTTCCTTACCTGCCTAGTGCTGTCCATGGAAAACACTTGTAATATGTGTAATAACTTCTCCTTGGTTTTGAATTTCCTTTGAAAAGCAGGAGCTTTCCAAGATCCAAGAAGAGGAAAGACTTCCTACACATGTCATCTTACCCACCCTCTGGAGGCCCCTGCTGTCTTTCCTGTTAGGTAGATGAAGAGGCCGGCCGCCCACAATGCTGATCTGTGCTCTTAAAGGTGTTTCCAAGCTGCCAAATGGCTCAGGGATGGCCCTGAACACAAGGCCAGGCCACAGTTCCACAGTTGGGAGGGTGGTGAACAGGGAGCTTGGCAAAGGGCTTCCTGATGGACTTGGCCAGGCTGGTAAGGCACAGAGAAATCTGCCAGGCCAAGCTGTAGGCACTGGACAAATGGCGGTGTCCATCAGCTTGCAAATCACAGCATGCTAGAAGGACAGAAGCACAGAACAGATTTCAGACTTCCTGCCATCAAGTGCTGGTGTGCAAATGGCCGAATAAGATACTTCCTCGAGCATGGCCAGCGTCTGGCTCGTTTAATTCCAAGTTTCCTGTCCGGCCTACAGACTGCAGCTTGGCTGTAATTCCCATATTATTTTTTTCCCCTGGGTTGTCAGGTTTTACAGGGTGTAGCTCTGTGCTCTGTTCTATAATATCTGGTCATGTTCTATTGCCCAGAACTCCCAAATTTATTTTCTTTGCAGAAAACCATTTCCATGCCCCTCCATGGCATTTCCATGTTATATTTATCAGAAGTGAAAATTCTGTACTTCTTTCAATCTATTGCTCTTTCGTGAGAGCACACAGCCTGCTTTAATCTTTGGGCAGATAATGGATCCCAAATTCTCCTTTCGGCTGGGGCATCTCAATCTAACAGAGGTAAAAGTGAGTGACCTGAAGGGCAGGGTCTTGGTGCAGACTGAATCTGGTCATCCAATCACCTGATTAGATGTGCTCGCTCTGTGCCTTTCCATTCACTCTGTTCTCACTTCCCCTGGCAGTCACGCCCATCTTGTCCCTGCAAATACTCTCCCTGGAAATAAGGCCATAGTTCAAGGAGAACTGCAAGCTTCAAACTGGTACAGTGCTTTATCCATTCCCAGATTTATAAGGTCGTTTCCCCCAAACTCCCGCTTTGTGTTACAATGACAGGAATGTGGAGACTGCACTTTCAGGAGTAAGTCAATGATGGAGTCACGGTGTTGGGCTCCTGGCTGGGTTGAAAGTTAACCTGGCAGGAGAAGATGTAGGATGTGCAGCTGAGATGCCAGATCTGGCAGACCTGCATTTTGCTATCATGACAATATACACATGCACACGGAGTCTGACTGTTCTTGGTGGTATTGTAAGAGCTGCTTATTAGAGGCTCTGGTTAATGGCTATTCTACTTAATTAAAACTGTTAGGCAAAGCTGTTCCTACTTCCCACACCCTGCTTATATAGAGAGCCTGAGTCTGGCTTTCAGACCCTCGTTCTCTGAGCTAGCCTGAGCTACTGAACAAGAGGTTCTGGGGTCTCTGAATGGATGGGAAGTTGTTGCCTCTAAAATATCATCTGGCTGTCTGTGCTTTGGGGAAGCCTGTCTAGGTTGAAAGTCTCTTCCAGAACTGGGGGACAAGGGATCACAGCTGTGGAAACACACAGGCAGGATCTGTTAGATTTGGGCAAGTGACAAACAGAGACTAAATCAGGCACATACCCACGCTTGCTCCCTGACCTGAGAGTGACAAATGAGGCCTCTGAGAGATTGAGTTTTGGGCAGATTTTACCAGTGTCTCCACATCTGCGCCCAGCAGAGCCACCCCACAGTTGTCTCGAATACCCTTCAAGATATATTTGGAAGAAAGGTTTTGATCTGCCCATCTGTCATGTTTATGATCATTCACTGTGCAACTTCCTCAGCGTCCCTTTCTACTGAGTCCTAGAAAAATACAGACTCATAGGGAGAATCAGAGACACCCCCACCCATCATCCTATTCCCTTGAGTACTGGCTTCATCAGTACCTAGGGAACCATGTACCCTGGAGGAGGTTCAAGGAGGCACTTGGATACAGAAGGGATAGCTGGCTTTGGTAGCCTTTATTTTTGTCTCCTCTGTGTAGTATGCTCCTGGCAACCCTTGACAGGACATCCCAGCCAGCACCACAGTGACCTTAGGCGATGGCTTTCTCCTAAATCATGATGGTTTAAAGCTCTTCACTAATATCCCTATGGGTAGCAGCTACCATCCAGGAATATTTAACCAAGACTTTACTTCAAACTCCTGGATAACTCTGGGAAAATTGAACACAAAGTAGTGAACAGCCCTATACATCAGGGACACCTGGGCTGCATTGCTTCACCCAGAGGACACCTCCACTTATATACATCTCAATAAGGAGATGTGGGGGTCACCCCTCTTTAGGTTCAATTCTCCTTCCAAGATATGGTATCTTGACAGATGACAATCCGCTTCCATGGATAATAATGTCCTTTCGTATCTTCAGGATGCCTGGTATCCAACTGTTATTATGGAAGCTCACCACAATTTCCTAATCTCTGCTATACACAGACTATGTAGGCATGGAGAAAGAGGGAGAGAGGAAGAGAGGAGGAGGGAAAGGGAGAGGAAGAGGGAGAGAGGGACATAAGGAGAGGGAGAGAGAGGGGGGGGGAGAGGGAGCAAGGGAAAGAGGGAAAAAGGGAGACAGAAAGGGAGAGAGGGAAAGAGGGAGAGAGAGAGGGAGAGACGGAAAAACAGAGAGCAAGTCAGTAGGTATGCTGTGTTCCAGAAGTAGTTCAGTGTCATGTAATAATAAATAAAGGTGAGGAGAGTTAGAATCTTTGGCTGATCTTTCCTTCCTTCTCAAAGATGCCAACCATGTCACACCGACCTCCTATGTGACTGCTTAGCTAACAGATTGAAGATCCTTGTTAAAAAAGGCATGCGTTTTTACAAGAGATGCGGTATTTGTTACAACACACCTTATTCTTTCGTGTCTCTTCTGTCACTGTCTCGCTTGCCTGCCCACCCTATGCTCTGCCACAACAGCCTCTAAGATACCATCTGGAGGCTGTCCGTGCCTTGGGGAGGATTGTCTAGGTTGGAAGTCTCTTCTAAAACTGGGGGACAATGACAGATCATGGCTGTGGACACACAGGGGCGGGATCTGTTAGATGTGGGAAAGTGACAAGCAGAGTGGGAACCCAGTGGGGAAGATACTTGAATGCTATCTTTTAAGAGAATGGTTAACAAAAATATGGCATTGTCTATAAGAGTGTGCCTAGGAGTAAGTGCTCTCCACAGCACAAATGACGGAGTTCACAAGCTGGGGGTGTTTATGACCATCCAGTCTGCAACCTGTATCCAGGAATGGAGATAACTGTGGCTTTGAGACCAGCCAGCAATCAAGCTTTCTCTAAAGTAACAGCCAGATAAAAAAATCTAATGCTACCACTGCCCGGCTTTATTCCTAGCCCTTGGGAGGCAGAGGCAGGCAGATTTCTGAGTTCGAGGCCAGCCTGGTCTACAGAGTGAGTTCCAGGACAGCCAGGGCGGTAGGGAGTGGTAGGGAGTGGCAGGTGAGGAGATGTGGCCATGTTAGAATAGGTGTGGCTTTGTTGGAGAACATGTGTCACTGGGGGAAGGCTTTGAGGTTTCATAAGCTCAAGCCTGACTTAGTGGCACATTGACTCTTTCTCTTGCCTATGGATCCAGAGGTAGAACTCTCAGCTCCTTCTCTAGCATCACATCTGCCTGCATCCTGCCATGCTTCCCAACCATGATGATAACAGACTAGACCTCTGAACTGTAAGCCAGCCCCACTTAAATGCTTTGCCTTTGTCATGGTGTCTCTTCACAACAATGAAAACCCTAACTTAGACAAAGGCTAGCTATGTGTCTGGCTTGTGCCGGACACTAGAGATAAAGAAGAAAGATTTAGCTCTTGCCTTCAGGGTGCCTGCAGGTGAAGTTTACCTTGACTTTTGCCATAGTTATTCCTATGGTTTGCTGTGTAGATTTCACACATATGTCTGCATTTATAATATAACTTACTGTTGCCTACATTACAAGTTGCATAACCAGAATGCAATGGTTGTGTTAGTTTTCTCTTGCTCGGTGTAGCAGTAAAAGTACGGCTGCAGTTGATTTTCTTTGCTCTAGAGCACTCCGCTGAGTGAAGATGTCCCAGTTGACTTACTCCTCCTGTAGTTGGCATTTGGGGAGCACTGTAGAGCAGTGGTCTGTTCAGGTAACTTAGGCTCAGTAGAGTATTTGGCCTTGAGCCCTGGAGTCTCTTTGGGCAATTTTCTGCTTGCAGAGTGGGGAAGGAGCTCGGCAGTAACTCCTGAGTCTTTGGCTCCTGCTTCAGTCACAACCCCTCACAGCTGCCCCCACAGATGTATGCTCTATCAGGCAGACAATGCCCCAAGGTTCCAGCATTCTAGCTGGACCCTATCCCCAGTCATCTGACCACAGCCAGACATGCCACGCCCTATACAATATAAGGGGGGATTCGCCCCTCCTCGCCTTCTTGCTCTTCGTCTCCTCTTCTCTCTTGCTCTTTATTTCTCTTGCTCTTGCTCTTTGTCTCTTCTCTTGCTCTTGCCCTCTTTCCTCTCTTCTTCTTCCTCTCTTGCCTTCTTCCTCTCTTTCCTGCTCTTTGTTCTCTTGCCTTCTTGCTCTCTTGCTTTCTTCCTCTCCTTTCTCCCTCTCTCCTTCTCTTCTCCTCTCCTTCCTCCCCTTTCCTTCTAATTGACCAGCCTATTTTCTCTTTCATATAATAAAATATGTCATTTATACATTGCCTCCTCTTTAACTAGCGCGAGCCCCTCCCCCAGGTCAACACCAGGGAGAGAGAGCCATCGCCTCAGCAGCAGGCTCTGCCTCGGTACAACAGAGCACTTCTCATTTAAGGATTACTGGAAATAACTCTCCAAGCACTGTTCTGCTTACCTTTTGACCCATAGGCATAAGAGATATTCTAGGAGTGGTACTGACAGGTCACTAGATATGCACGTTAAAGTTTACTACACAGAAAATTGTCAAAGAATGGTAGCCATTTCCGTTCCCATCAATAAAGCTGTGATATAATCAGACTTGATTATGGACATTCTGATGGTCCGTCTCATTATAAGTTGGGCCTAGAAGCATCTAAGAAACTTATGTATGTTACACACAACTTTTTCTCACAGTGGCTCCCTTTCTAACTCTTCTTTGTGTTACTAGATAAACATATATATTTTAAATATGCAGTCACAGCTATTGATGTGTTCCTTTTATGGTTAGTTCTTTTAAAAAAAAAAAAACTCCTTTCCTTATTTACAAATTATCATTACCCCTGAGCTAAATCTTCTTCTGCCCTTTTTCATTTTTTTTTTTTTTATTTGAGATAGTGCCTCAGTAAGTTACATAGGCTGGTCTTGACCTCACTCTGCAGTCCAGGCATCCTTGAACTTGCTACCACCCTCCCTCACAAGCCTGGGCCACCAAACACAGCTTTATATAAGTTTTTAAAAACATGCTTAGAACATTACCATGAGAATATCTTGGTTTTGTTGTTGTTGTTGTTGTTTCTTCTCTTAAAGCTATGAGCACATTTTAGACCAGCTTATAAAGGTCTACAAAACAAGCAACAAGCCATTGTTGATTCTTATTGGAATCCCACTGAGTTAACATGTATGCTTTGGAGAAATTACATCTTTTCAATAAATACTCTTACAAGTATTGTAGCTGTTTTAAGATATCTTTTGATAATGCTTAATAATGTCTTCTGGGGACATCTCATTCATATATTCCTATTTATTTCATATTTTCAATGCTTAAGCTTAAAAATTACTCTGGTTTATAACACCTGAGGCTTGGTGCATACGCAGGCTTACTCGGGCTCTTCCTGGCTCTAACACCCTGTCTTCAGAGAGTTTCTACAGGCATGTGCATCTTAGAATCTAC
>NW_022196906.1:91591846-91616433 GCF_008632895.1 Mastomys coucha | reverse complement strand
TGTGCATCTTAGAATCTACACACAAGCCATTCTTGCTTCTGTTTCTCCCTAGTCCTTACTCCTGCCTCTTCTCTTCTGAGTCATACTTTTCAATCAAGTCCTCCAGCAGGAGGCTGAATCCAGATGCAGAGAAGAGCATCTTCCCTTTAGTCTAAGTCACACAAGAACAACCTAGAACACGTTACAATTCAAATAATACTTAACTAAAGGTTGATAATCAGAAATGAATAATGCGTGCCATGGATTTATACCAAAGACATATATATAGCTATGTACATACCTATATGATAACATCTAGTTATCATGCAAGTGTAAGATAACATCCGTAGTTTCTTGAAATGTTAGAAAATCATGAATATATATTGGATTTTAAAACACCTCCCTGCATCTTTTAAATTAGCACTCCATTTATTTCTTTAAATACGTTAATACAGTGAATTATATTACTCTGCTTCTTAAAAGTAAGTGAATTTTGCATTTCTGAGACAAGCTCCCATTTTCAACACTATGTTCAGTGAGCTTGATCCCTTTTCTTGTGGAGAGTAGCATGGGGCCTTTCAGGTAATCTTCGTAAGTGGGCTGGCCCTGCAATTTGGTTTTTGCTCTACTGTCCTTGTCAAATTATGTCATCAAGACTTTGAAAATTCATAATTAATTTAGATTTATGCTTTTTTTTTAATGTTCTTCAGACCTTTTTAAATCAAACTGAAGTGATCACCTCCCTGGAAGTTCAATACTGCATTCAATTTTCTCCATCTGAGCTCGAATATTAAAATCATCAGATCGATTCCTATATTGTTAGAACATTCTTAATAATGTTTATTGTGCTTTCATGGAATGTGTTTTTATGTTGATAAATTTTATTTAAATCGCTATTATACTTCTCAGTTCTGAAAGTGGCCAGTGGCAAGGCCAGTTTGATAGACACTGCCTTTCACGCGTGGCTTGTCGAAACTTGCTGTTTTATTTCTCCCGCTTGCATGAAACTGTTTTCGTTTATGTCTCCCTCTCCCTTTTTTTTTTCCTGTCCTTTACACACATGCCAACATGGACATGGCTATGTCTTTTCTTGAACCATGGAGAGTTAGTTGTAGATGTGTTGATTGTCACCCTTAAAAAACATGTCTCTAAGTGGGTCCATAATGCCACGCTCAGGCACTGTTCATCAGTAAACAGTACAGCTTACCTGTAGCCTGGGACCACATGCCCCTCGTGCTCCCACAGTCACGTGCTTAGCAGCGTGCTTGTCGCCTCCACGGATGCAGGTGCCAAGGAAATGGCTGCTGCCTGCCGTGCTTTCCATTTCTCTTCACTCTCCTTTACTCCAGAATGATTTTCAGGCTTGCCAAATATGTTAAATAATTTCAACATTTGACGATGATCTTCAGTTTTCTTAGAATTTATTTGTTTCATCAGAGTTTAAAATTTTATTAGCATACATTATTCATAAAATCCGCTTATTATCTTTTAATTATCTTCAGCACACTTGGTTTTGTACTTCTTTTTCATTCCTAGAAGTGCTAATGTGTATTTTATTCCCCTTTTATAGATTAATTGTGGCAGAGTTTTGCCTAATTCAATATTTTCAAAGCACCATCTTCAGTATTATTAATCTTTTGTTCCCTTTTTATCACTGATTTCTCTTGTAATCTTCATCATTCCTTTCATTTTACACTTTCACAGTGTTATTACAGTATTCATTTTTGACTTTTTATGTTGAGTGCTTAACCTGTTAAATATAAATTAAGAAATATTTTCTAGTGCACAAATTAGGCTACACTTTCTAAGCACTAGTTTATTAATGATTGAATTAATTAATATATAGTGTATTATATTCAATACAGCAATATACATATATATATGTTGTTGTATTTTGTAATTCATGTTTTAGTTTGTGTGTTTTACATTTTTATGTGTGAATGCATGTGAGTTTGTGCATATGTTAGTTCAGTTTTCCACAGAGACCAGAGGAGGGCATTAGATCCCCTGGACATGTAATTACAGACAAGATGTGAACCATCGGATGTGAGTGCTGGAAACCAAAGTCGCCTCTTTTGATTATGAGCTTTGATTGCATGGCTTTGAGCCATCTCTCCAGACCCTAAAGTGTATGCTTTAATAAAAAAAATTGAATGTCATTTATCATCTTTTTAAAATTAACAGAGAGATAGTGGCATTTGGTTATGGCATTTTCATACACGTCCCTGTGCGAGACTCATGCTCATCTGTGCCCGTCAGCTTTTACTTTTCTTGTTTCTCTCTCTGTCTAGTCCCCTTTCTCCTCCTCTGATGCCCTCTTTCTATCCAATGTCTCTTTTTATATTAAAATCTAGATCCAGGAGATGAGAGAAAACTTGCAATATTTGTCTTTCTGAGACTGCTTTATTGCATTTAATATAATGATCTCCAGCTCCATCCATTTGACATAATTTCATTTATACTGACTGTTGGGCAAAACTCTATCATGCACATATATCGCATTTTCTTGTTCTCTAGTCATAAAGTCACCTTCATGAACATATATGAACCAATTCCTCCCAATTCCTGGTCACCACTCCCATCACACCTGCTTAACTCCCATTAGTCACAATTCTTTCCCATACATAATTTTATTTCTCCTTTCAGATCATCTGACAACATATGACTTTACACATGTATGTACAACATAGATCACACATACAAAAGAACACATGATACTTACCTTTGAGTCAGAGTGGTTTTCAGAGTGTGATGATCTTCCACTTGTGTGCATTTTACAGCATATGTTCATTTTCTGTACAGCTGGAAATGTCATTATGTATATAAACCACATTTACCTTATTCATTCACCCACTGATGGACATTCTGCACCTGCATTCTGAGGGCTGATTCTGCAGCTTGGCTATGGTGGACAGTGCAGCAGTAAACACCGGTAGGTAAATATGTCTTTGGTGTGCCGGCTTGGCTTAACAGTATATATGTGGTGACTTTCACCCACATCTTCAATAGCATTTGTCATTTGTTGGTGTGATATTAACCACTCTGACTGGGATGAAACCTAAGTTTCAGTTTGCATTTCTCTGATGATAATGGGTGAGAAACGTTTCTTCCTATGTTAATTGGCCGGTTGTTTTTCTTATTTGGAGAACTACTTGTTCAATTTATTTGCCTACATACTGATCAGATGATGTGGTGTTTATTTTTTTTTCCTGCTGTTTTATCTGCTCTAGATGCTAACTCCTTTTTTCTGCTCCGGTTTTCTATTCTCTAGGTTCTCTGTCACTTTGTTCTTTTGCTGGGAGAAGGCTTTATTTATTTTCTTTCTTCTTGTCTCTCCCTATTGGAATATTACTTTGAGACTCTACTTTCTTGGTCATCACATCTTCAGCATCTCCCTTTATGGGGGAGCCAGTGCACTCCTAACAAATCTTAGCATGTTATAGCAACTCCATCCAATTTTCAGCCCATGTGTTGGCCTTGAACCACAGGGAACAGTCATTCCAACCTATGGCTTCATTATCAGCCAGCAGTTTCCCCTAGAACCTTCTGAGTTCTGAGACTTCGGAACGCTCTGACTATAGTCTTTCCTAATATCCTGGAGGGTAGATTCCAGCAGGTTCCAACAGCACTATACCTGAGTCACTCTCCACCAGCTATTGAAGCAAGTTTTGCTTTCTTGTTTATGTTTGCACCTGAGCCCTAAGAAAGGTGGGAACTCTCCTGTAGGCACTATATACAACCAACCCAGAGGATACTGGTTGTCTCTCATGTATGCTATATCCATATGATTAATTATTCTCTTTGGCTCTTTTTCTACTTCCCTGATAATCAGTGCCTATATTAATTTCCTTGTTAAAATCCCTGTGGAGTTTGAATCTGTGATTCTCAACATTTCCAGAAAATTCTTAGAAACATTATGTTTTTATATTGTATGTGCAGCTATCTCTCTCTCGTGTTCTGGAATTCCACTAATTCAGGACTCCCCCTTCATCATCCCTGTACTCTGACTCTTGTATATATCTTTCTATTCTCATCGTCTTGGCCTGAATGATGGATATTTACTTGGCTTTATTTTTTTAAATGTCTCAGCTATGTAAGATTTGTTGATTCCCATGTGGGTGCGCACATACACGGATGAGTGTGTATAAGGCAGAGAATAACTTCAGGTGACATTCTTCAGAAATCTTCCACCTTTTGTTTAAGACAGGGTTTCCCATTAGCCTATAATTTCACAAGGTGAGCTAAACCAGCTGACCAGTAAGTTTCCAGGGATCTACTTATCTCTGCCTCCTACCTTGCCACTGCTAACTTGTTCCAAGCATGAGTCAGCATACCTGGTTTGTGATGTGGGTTCTGGGGATTTGAACTCAGGTCATTAGGCTTGCAAGACACAGCTTTAACAATTGAGCCATTTCCATCTGGGATTTTTTTTACCCCCAGTGGTATTTTTGGTTGTTCATTAATGACCTCTTGTTTCTTTGACTTTTCAAACTCATATTTCTTTGGGTATATGTATTTTAATTGTTTAGATTTTACGTCTCCAGATTCCAACATCTGATGGATTTGTGATCTGTTGCTCCTGCTGGTTCCTAGTTAGGTTTGTGTAGTTAGTTTTTAAACTGATGCTGCTTATTTAACCTCAAATAGCACCTGAAATTTTAATCTTTGGTGAACACATTTCAACTTTATTATTTTAGCATGCCCAAGAAACATTGATAAACACACACTATGCATGTATGCACACATGTCACTCTAATGTACGCACACATGTGCTTGCTTGGGAGGACGCTTTACAGATGAATGTTCAAGGAAGTTCTTTCTTTCTCTCTCTCTCTCTCTCTCTCTCTCTCTCTCTCTCTCTCTCTCTCTCTCTCTCGTTTTGGTTTTTGGAGACAGGGTTTCTCTGTGTATCTCTGGCTATCCTGGAACTCACTCTGTAGACCAGGCTGGCCTCGAACTCAGAAATCTGCCTGCCTCTGCCTCCCAAGTGCTGGGATTAAAGGTGTGAGCCACCACTGCCCAGCCTAGGAGGCTGCTTCTTTACCTGCCCAGGGTAATGTTGGAAGAGACTGGTGTCTATGAGGGAGCTTCGCCTCATCTGGAGTCTTTGTAAAGCTGTTATTTTAGTGTAGAATCAGACTTAAGGCCGTGAACTTGTGAAATAAAAGGTGCACAGGCTGGCAAAATCCCTCCCATTACCAGATTTCGCTACATTCTGGCCCTTATGAAAACCTCGTTTTTGCCTCCACTCAGCCAAATGGTTCAAACTGTTCTATTCTGTCTGGTTCATATATCTCTGCCTATCGTACTGCTGAACCTGGAAAGTTTGTACTTTGTCATGCTGACTTTGATTTCTCCCATTGAAATGAGAAGCTGTACTTGGCTTAACTGTTGTATAATGTTCCTTTGAGTGAAACTGTCACAGCAAGCTCATCTTCCGTTGAAGGCATTTGCGTTTTTCTTGAGAACTATGGAAAATGTTCAATGAATGTTACACGTTTGTTTTTAATAAAACGCCATAACTTGATGTTATGGGCACACTTTTGTCTTCTCTAAAGTAGCACCCCAGAATGTGAACTTCTTTGGAAGCTGTCGCTGTGTATGCAGTTTAATGTGGGTGAGGTCAATGGTGTGTGATGGGCTCCTATGTCTGAGTGGTGCTCCCATAAGTTGGCCACATTGAAGCCTCGTAGATGGAGAAAACAAGTTTATGGAGGTAAAGGGGCTGGCAAGACTTCACACAAGCCACCAGACATCTGGGGCTACCAGAATGGGAAGGAGCCAGGGCATCGCTAAAGGCTTCAAAGAGCATGGTCCAAGCATCACCTGGACTGGGAGTTACCAGCCTCCAGCATTGTGGCAGAATTTGGCTAACACTGTTGACCTGCCAGCATCTGGCTCTTTGTCACGGCTCTCCTGTGACACTAATTTGCTAGTGCTCAATCGGCTTTAGGCGCATCTACGTGATATTCTCTAAATGTGGTACCAGGATATTCTTAAAAACTGTTCCTGGATATTCCCAGCATTCCTCATCCTCACCAGCGTACACTCTTATTAAACCTTTATAGCTTTTCCAATTTGGCAAGTGTGAAATGATATGTTCACGTTTTGAATTTCCATTTCCCTAATGACTTGTGGTATTTAACATCCATTTTTGTTGTCTATTTGCTATTTAGATCTTAATACTAAAGGTGAAAATTTTCTTATATTCCTAATCGTTATTTTTCTTCCTTAAGGATTCCTAGAATTCCTCATATATTCTCAGCCCAGTTCTCAGTCACAGTTGTGGATACTAGTACCCACACAATGGTGTCACGTTTCACTTTATTTTTAGTGTCAAAATGAACTCTTAATCTCAATGTCCTGAGCATACCAACTTTCTTCTCAATAACTCATGTATTTCGCTGCTTGTTTAAGAAATTCTTCCCTACCTTTATTATAGAAATCTTCTAAAATTTCCTGTAAGATTTACACTCAAGCCCCTCTGCCACCTGGTGTCTTTCGTTTACTGCTAATTATGTAGTTCACGTCCCTCCCTTGACCTTACATTACCATTCTGTGTGTGTCTCATCTGTTCCTCAGCTCTCTGCTATGCTACATCTCTCCGTCCACCGTTCAGTAGCATCACACCATCTTAACTACTATTATTAATTTTCCCACTCTATAAGTCAGCTGTGCAGCTGGAAACATCAGCTCTTCTCCCTTGTGAGATGCAGGCAGGTTGTTATCTCTCACTGCCTCTGCAGCGTCCTCTGTGAGCTCTGTTGGATTCCGTTTGCACCACTCTTCAGTTCTAAATCTGTTCGGTTTTGTTTTTAGTTTCCCTGTGAATTATTAACCGTTCATAAGTGTTCCTCCCCCACTCGAAAATGTGCCAATAATTTAAAAGTGGTTTTTTTGTTGTTATTGTGCTTCAGCAAAATGGTATTAAAATACTACCAACAGGATATATGATTCCTTGATATTTCTTGGAGCTTGCCTTGTGAATGTTCAACTGGTGTTTGGTAATGGAGTCATATCTCTTCTAATAGCTAATTGCTACGTTTAAGTTCTTTGCTAAAGAAAAGCTACAAGAATGGCTTTCAGATTCCCTCTGGCCTTACTAACTGGGATTGCTTTGACTCATAGATTGCAAAACTTGTACAATGACGCTTATTATGGCTTTTCAGTTGGGTTTTTGATGATGTAGTTTTGTTTTACAAATTTTAGGATTATGTTATTAAGCATATGGAAAGCATAGAACTACTCTGTCTTCCCAACAAACTGAACATTTTACCTTTATATAGTAATTATCATTTCTAATAATTTTTTGCCTTAAATTCAATTTTATCTAGAAATGAAATGTAGCACTTAAAATGTATGTAGGATGTATATATATATATATATACATATATATGTATATATATATATACATATATATATGCATGTGTGTATTTCTCTATATATGTACCATATGCTACATGATAAACATTAAGTACACATATAAATATGTACTCTAACATATTATAAATTTTAACTCTTCTGTATTCTTTAGGTTATAAATGTATCACATATAAATAGCTTAAGGCAGCATTAAAATATGCTTCTAATCTCTATAATTTACACCTGAGCTTAACTATTTTCTATTTAAATATTGTGCATTTGAGTGTATCACCTCAATATATTTTGTTCTAATACGTCTTCTCTGTTATGGTTTCATAAAAATATTTTATAATTTTTATTTGTGTGTATGAATGCATGTGTATGTACAGGTACCTATGGTGGCCACAAGGGGGTGTTGGGTCCCTTGGAGCTGGGGTTACAGATGGGTTGTGGGCTCCTGATATGGGTACTGGGGAGGAAATGCTGATGCTCTGCAAGAGCAACAGTCGCTCTTGCCCTCTGAGCAATCTCACCAGCTCCTGCATGTTTTAACTCTAGTCCTCTACTAGTAAACATTTCTCAACCTGTGGATCTCAACCCCCAAACAACCCTTTTACAGGGTCACCTAAGACTCTCAGAAAATACAGATATTTACACGACAGTTCACAACAGGAGTAAAATTACAGTTATGACACGGCAACCAAAGTAATGTTATGGTTGGGGGTTCCCACAAGATGAGGACCTGCATTAAAGCGTCACAGCATTAGGAAGGTTGAGAACCACTGATTTATTAGTTATGATGTTTTCCTCTATGTCCCTTTTCTTGGTAAGTTTTTACAAGCTGAGCAATTTGTTCTCTGTCGTCCTGTTAATTCTTTACCCTCAGTTTTAAAAACAACATTTAGCCGGGCGGTGGTGGCGCACGCCTTTAATCCCAGCACTTGGGAGGCAGAGGCAGGCGGATTTCTGAGTTCGAGGCCAGCCTGGTCTCCAGAGTGAGTTCCAGGACAGCCAGGGCTATACAGAGAAACCCTGTCTCGGAAAAAAAAACAAAAAAAAAACAAAAAAAAAACATTTATTTGTTTGTTTGTCTGTTTGTTTATTGTGTGTGTGGGTGGTTCACAGGCTGTGATATACACACACACTATGGTATACCTGTGGAGGCCAGAGAGCCTATTTTCTTCTTCTACCACGTGAGTGCTGGGTATCAAATTTGTGTCATCAGGCTTGGCAGCAAGAGCGTCTTTACCCACTGAGCCTTTCACAGGCCCAATCTCACAGTCTTGATAAGAACACTTTCGTGAACAATGTCGACAGGTGATCTGTGTTTATGCTTTTGAACAACACGTAGAAGTTAGAAGACTTTATTATGACCCCTTCTTTCGAGTGTCCACACCGTTTTGTGTCTAGTATTTTGCTGCTGTTGTATATGCACCTTACTCAAAGCACGCATTATCTTGACTATTACTTTTAGAATATTTTAGATCTTGTTCTGATCCCGTAAGTTATCTTCAGTAACTTAGTCCATCTTGAAGTTTCCTTCTATACAGCCTGGAGGCTCTAAATTAGCACTGGGTGCCTGGAAAATCTATATCACAATTACTCTTTAACAAAAAATTTGACTATTAGATAACTTATTAATTGTGGACCTGTTCAAGCACTTTGATAAGTATCTAATAATTTTCTCTGAAAGATTTAAAAGAAGACTAATCTTTGCTTGCACAGTACAAACATTCATGTTCATGTGTATGAAATATATTGTGTAAATCCTCAAAGTTTTTCTCACCATTGTTTGTGTAGCGGCCCTTTGAGCATGCAGAGGTAGGGGGGTAGTGTGCAGGCAGCTACAGGATTAAATTTTCAGATCCATTTGAAGGAAATGCATTTAGGTTGGACTTTGTAGCTTTATTTAAGAGCATTCATTCTCCAACACTAAATCAAAAAAGAAAAAATAAAGTCTCTTGGTCAGGGATGATGTTAGCTTCCGGTGTTAAGCCACTTCTGGACGAGAGTGAGAACCAAGCCGCACATCACCATTTAGGCCCGCCATCAGGTTTACAACCTTCTTCAGTCTCTCCACTGGCAACTACCCACCATTCATCATGTACCATCCGCTCCACACCGCTTTCAGCCATCCCAGAAGTTACAGAGCGTTGTGGGAAGGTGATATAATACATCCTTCCCCTTTGGACACATGATTCACTGCTCATAACCATGCCAACCTGGAAAAGAAATTCTTAAATACTGAGAAATTGAAAGACATAAAAATTTAAAATTACTTGGGTGAAATGGTTTCCTCGGAGTATTCTTGCAGGCCAGCTTGTCATCCTCAGCCAGGGCCTGAAGAGCTAGCACAGGCAGCCTCTTTCTCTGAGCTAGGGAAGAAAATATATGTTTGCGGCCTCACTCCCTTATGAGGAGAAAGCAAGTCTTGTCCTAGCACAGTCAGCCCCAGGCATCTTAAGCATCAGTGTTTGTATATTTATGACTTTGCGTTCTACCAAGACTCAAGAGAACTAGAGTCTAGCCCAGACCGTGACCTCAAACCAGTAATGCAACATTTTTGCTGCAATTTCTCTAAGTAGAAAATGAAAGCACCGCCCACTGGCTCACTCGCATAGCCTGCTCTTCAAAAAACTCTGCCTTCTCCCTGCTCCTTAGCCCCCATGGAAGAATCCGTCACCGTTACACTCAAACTGCATGGAAATAGAAATTCTAGGCATTTGTAAGAACAATGTCCACTTTAGTGGATTTGCAACAGACTGTTAGGATTATAGTAAAAATAACGAGTGTTAGAGAAAAACAAAGTTCCTTTGTTCATTCGTTCATTCACGGAATGGCATCTCATTTCTGTGCTCTGGTATGTAGGTCTCTCCTCTCCTCCAGTGTGATTTCTGATAGTATAATATTAGAAACCAATACAGGAAGTAACAACCAAGAGTAAACTCAGACCAAAAGGATCAACGAGGAGTGGTTCAAATGTTCCAAAGAGAGGATGCTTAGAGAGTGCCTGGGTGGCCTCCTGACAGGTGTGAGGAGTGATGCGGAGGAGCAGAGGTTTTTATGGTTTGCAGGGCAATCCACTTTGCCACCATCCTGGTCACCAGGAATCTGTGGTCAACGAATCTACAGGCTTGGCTTCTTCCGAGACCTCACTGGCTTGAAAGCAGAGACTTCTCTGTCTTCCTGTGGTCTTCCCTCTGTTATGTGTGAGTACAGCTTTTCTTGTGAGAGTCCAGCCAAACCTGATCAGTTCACAGGGCCTCATCCACTTGCCCACTGCTTCTAAGACCCTGTTTTTAAAGACACCTTCTGAAGTACTGAGGATTGAGGCTTCAACATACAAATTGGAGATTCACAGTCTAAGCCACAGCAGTAGATGGTATAATGTGAGCAAAGGTGTATTGGAAGGATTGGTCTGACCCTTACTGGTAAACAGTGAAGGCACCAGTTTGGGTGGCTGGAGAGCACTTGTAACAGAGTTAGTATTGTATGGAGTCAGTGACGGGTTTATGAATGAACATGGGGGTCAGCCTGGCCAAAGTCTTTCATTTTGGACACAAAACTTGGCTTTTCTGCTGATAAGCCTTGGAGGGCCTTGGAGGATGGAGGAGTGTCTGGGCAGCAAAGAATAGCTAGATTTTGATGGTGAGGCTTCTGGTTATATGAAAGTCCAGTGTGAAAAGAAGGTAACTTGTGACAGGACACTCATTTCAAGCCCTTAGGGGTAAAGGATGAAAACAAGAGGGAATGAATGGGCCAGAGTGAGCAGGGCTGGAGCGAGCAGGCTGGAGAGAATGGGGCCTGCAGAGGTCCTGAGTTCAATTCCCAGCAGCCACACACATGATGACTCACGATCATCTGTACAGCTACAGTGTACTCATACACATAAAATAAATAAAATACACCTTTAAAAAAAAAAGAAGAAGAAGAAGAAATGAATGTCCCTGGGGCAGGACAGCCCATGCTGACAGAAATAAGGGAGAGATAGGACTCCTGCATGGGACCTGATAGCATTGCCCTACAAAACTTGTTTTGGGATTATAGTGTGGCGAATCAAGGCCATATACCTACCTTATGTCTGTCCAAAGCCTACAGCTAGAGCTAGGGGAAGGGAGGAAGCATTGCCTCACAAGGTTAGAAAAACATTAAAGCCAGACACATCTCACTGCAGATCTCAGCTCCTGCCTTTGCAGTAGGTGTCACAAGCTGCAGGACTTTCAGACCGTCCAGACTGGGAATGAAGAAAAGTTGGGATTGGGTGGGTTCTGAGCTCTGATGGGGAAGGACCAGCAGCCCAGAAGCAGGTTCATTAGATACTGCTGAAGGAGGTGACTTTATTCTATACACCTGGATGCGGATGCAGGCTAGCTAATCTTCGTAAGGCATCAGTCCCCGGCTGCAGCCATCCTGGTGAAGGAAGCTGTGGAGGATGCTTTCTGCACACATTATGGACATTTGTATTCTGACCAAGGGAAGGCCTGTCCATTTCCCTGAGCCTGGTCTGGGGAAGGTCTTGCCATTGCCCATGGATCTGAAGCATGGGTCCTTGACAGGACATTCGCTCAGGACTTCATTGGCTGCCCACAAGAAGGTTCCTTGATCTCCTGGAGCAGATCACTTGATATCTTTAAGCTTTAGTTCTCTTACATGTCTAACAGAAATAAGAAATATCTTTTTCAGTCGTTTGCTGACGTCAATGAGTTACAGTACCCTGTGTCTACTTCATAAAGGATGGGTTCCTTTAGTATCCCTTAGTGGAGCGGAACTCTGGAATGACAGGCCGCCGAGATTTAGGAACTGTCAGCATCAAGTGCTCTGACAGGCGGTGCTGGTTGGGGCTTCCACAGCAACCCTGGCAAGGTTGGTACTGCTGGGGCTAGTGTGGTTCCACCTGTGTCCACACCCATGTACATTTTACCTGTGTAGAAACACCACATGATAAACTAAGAATCATTATAAGCTATCTGCAACCTGTGTGACACTGAGTGCCCACCGGAACTATTGATGGTTGGATTTACTGTGCCTCGCACGTAGGACCTAAAGAGAATTTAGCTGACTGGCTTTCATTTAGCTCTGAAAGCAGCCAGGCTTCCTTGGTCTCCAAAGGAAATTGAGGTATGAATGAAATGGTAAGGAGCTTTCTTAGGAGGATGCCTAGAGGAAAGCCACAGTTGAAGTGTGGTTCCAGCCCCAGCCTGTCTGAGTTTAGAAGAATGTTACTAAGCTCTACTGGTTCCATCAACCCCATTGCTTTACTCTGCATATCTCAAAATTTGAGCTACTCAAGGGGAGCGAGTACTTAAACACTTTACTTACCCAACACATTTCCTTCTTACTAGTCCTTATTGTTGGGGAAAATGGGAATAAATGTGTTATTCTTGATTTATATTAAACCACCCTAAACCTTATGTATGGCATATGTAGTGATTTGATTAAGTTTGGTCCCCACAGACTTGTGTATTTGAATGCTTGGACCCCCGGGGAGTGATACTATTAGGAGTGTGTCCCTGTTAGAATAGGTGTGGGCTTGTTGGAGGAAATGTGATGGTGGAATATAGGGGCTACTGGTGTGCAAGCTCTGTCCAGTGTGAGAGAGATGGGCATCTCCCTCTGGCTGCCTTCTGATCAAGATGCAGAACTCTTAGCTCCTTCTCCAATACCATGTCTGCTTGGACCCTGTCATGCTTCCTGCCATGATGATAATAGACCGAACCTCTGAAATTGTTAGACAACCCCAATTAAATGTTGTCTCTTATAAGAATTGCCTCCTTCATCATGTCTCTTCGCAGTAATAAAAGCCTAACTAAAACGGCGTATCACAACCATTTGGTTGTACTGAATTCTGTGGCCAGGACTTGAGTCAAGACCTAGTAGTAATAACTTGATGTCATTGTGCAGTCCCAAGGCTACATCTGGGAAGATAAATGTCAGGAGAAGAGGTGGATCCTGGGCATGGGCTGATTTCATAGCTAGAAAGTAGATTATCTAGGACTTCTAGGATGACTCAAATGTCCGATTTAGCTCAGACCATCAATCTTAATGAAGCCTTCCACATAGCTTTCAATGCTTCCATATAGTGGTCTCAGGACTTTCATGTGAGAAGCTGGACTTCATACATAAACATCCTAGCAAACTAGACAGAACCTTTTGTGATTGGCACTGAGAAGTCACATAATGTCACTGATGCTGAAGTCAGCACTCAGATTCAAAGAAAAGATACAAAGATTCTGTCTCACAGTGGAAGAAATGTCACTGAATTTTATGGCTGTTTTCTCAGAGACTACCCCAGGATATGTGTGTGTGTTTGTAGCTCCAAGAAGAACATAGAACAGTACTTAGGAATAATGTCTCACTGTAATGAATAACATATGGGGTTTTTTCTTTTCTTTCTTTTTTTTTTCTGATCAGGGCACCAAGACTGAACTGGTGGGACTTGACTTGACTCTATGCCTGGGATGAAGAAAGGACAGACACACAGACAGACACATATACAGAAAAGCTAGGGTCAGGTGGGCCACATGCACTCTGATGGAGTGGCATTGATGACTATTCAACAACCTAGAACCTCAGTGTGGTACATGGAACAGAGGGGAGAAGTTAGCTCGTCCCTGTAGCAGGTGTCTGTAGGCCGCAGCCTAGGGCTATAAACATCTGGAAAAGGAAGCTGCAGCTGCTGGATTGTTCACACACTGCTAACACTTGACTTAGAATAGAGGAGAGGGCTTTGTCCTCCTTCTGAGCCTCCTTCTGCCCAGGGGGTGGTTGGGGAGGAGGAGTCTTTGCCATTCCCATGAGTATGGGGCATTAGGTCCTTGACATGGTGTGCCCATGTCAATAATATATACTCACTTAGGACTTCATCCCCTCTTTACATATTTACCCAAGGTTTCCTAGCAACTATGACCCCTTGCAGAAAACCAAACAACCAAACAGCTAACCAATCAATCAACCAACCATTCAACCAACTAACCAAAGCCTCCGACCAACCAACCAACCAACCAACTAGCCAATCAATCAACCAACCAATCATCTAACCAACCAACGAACCAAAGTCTCCAACCAACCAACCAACCAACCAACCAACCAACCAACCAACCAATCAACCAACCAACCAACCAACTTCCTATTGTGTCAGCAGCATCTGTCTTTGTATTAGGTTTTCAGAGCAATGTAGAAAATCCAGGGATACATTTAGTTGCTCTAGAGCCACAGGGGCCCTTTTTTACCTGCAGAGATGATGTTGGGGAAAGATTTGCAATTCCAGTTTTTTTGAGCACCAGTTTTCAACCTGTCTTAGTTAGAGTTTTTATTGCTGCAACAAAACACCACCACCACCACTACAACAAAAAGGTTTATTAGGATTACATATCACCAAAGGAAGCCAGGACAGGAACTCAAGCAAGGCAGGAACCTGGAGACAGGAACTGATACAGAGGCTATGGAGGGGCTGCTTACTGGATTGCTTCCCCTGGCTTGCTCAGCCTGCTTTCTTATAGAACCCAGGACAACCAGCCCAGGGATGGCACCACTCACACATGGGCTGGGCCTTCCCCCATTGATCACTAATTGAGAAAATGTCTTAAATCCTATGGAGGCAGTTCCTCAATGGTGGGTCCTTCCTCTCTGATGACTCTAGCTTGCATCAGCTTGACACAATACCAGTCAGTATACCACCCTTTTCTTCAACCTTAAGTACTTATAGTTGAATTAAATGTGTGTCATGTAGAAAGTTTCCATTCAATTTTCTTTTGTTAAAAATAAGTTTCCATAGGCAAGTATAATTTCTTTATTTTCTTCATTTATCCAGCTTAAATTATTCAGGGGCTATGTTTTGGGACTTAATTGGGCAAAACATTAATGACCCTGGTGTTTGTGTGAGATCTGTTCCGTGAGATTCTATTTTCTGGAGCAGGGGAAATACTTATTTGTTAAAACTATTGACCCAGATGAATTGCTGGAGATTCGTTATTGCCTTGCAGGTGGGGCCCTGTATTAGAGGTTTATAGCAGCCAAGGCCTCTAGCTCGACACATTCTGAGTGAGGCCTTTAAACAAAGAAGAGCAAGTCAAGGATAAAGAGTGTGCCCCAACAAACTTGGAGCTGTGGATCACCACTTTGCTGATAATTGGTTACTTAAATGGTCATTACTCAGAGGTGATGAAGGAGAGCGATTCAAAAAGTCAAACCCCAAAGCTACCTCTCCTGATCTGATCCAAGTTTTTCATTGCTTATATTTCCCCTGTGCCTCTTCCCGAATCCATTACGTATGGGGTAAAGATAGAATGTAGAATTAGGCAGATGCGAATTGATATTCTGCTCAATTATGTGAATGTTGATACGTTATTCAAACTTTGGGAGGTAGAAATCCAATTACAATAAAGTAGGAAATAGCAACCACTGTTGTAAGAATTAAAGGGGCCAGGAAATATACGACCCCCCCATTACCCAGTCTAGTATGAGGGAGTGGGATCCATTGGTTGCTGGGTTGCTTGATACAATCCTCGTATCCGGAGTGGCCCAGGAGAAGTAGATAGCATAGTGGTGCACTGTGCATACAAACAGCATGCCTGGAAGTTCTGAGTATTTTTAAGATACGTTTTCTTACTTTCATTTACTCCAACCCAGGTCATTTTGTCTTTCCCTGACCCACGCAAGCCAAATCATAGTTTGATGGGCATTTCAGGGTCTTAGAAAGTAGGTGAAGATGGAGAGACATTTTTACATTTATTAAACATCGACCATGTGCAGCATATTGAATGTCTCATATTCATTTTTCACTTCTTGTAATGACCTTATGCAGCAGATATAGTATTGCCTAATCAATTACTCCCAAACACAGTGACTTAATGGAACAACCATTTATATTTTTTTAATTGTCAGCTAGACAGTTCTGATGTGTGCCCAGCTTGGCTGATCTTGCCTGAGCATGCTCATGTGTCTGTGGTCAACATGTGGGTCATTCATGCTGACCAGGTTACAGTAGCATTAGCTGTCTGGGACAGCTCAGCTATGTCATGTCAATGCAAACCTACATCTCTGACTCTCCTGAAGGTTTAGCCTGAGTTTATTCTTATGACAGGCAGGAGGCCAAGGGAGAAAGAAAGAAAGAAAGAGAGAGAGGGGGGGGAGGGAGGGAGGGAGAGAGGGAGGAAGGAAGGAAGGAAGGAAGGAAGGAAGGAAGGAAAAGCTGGAGTGGGAGAGCACCATCCGAGGGACCAGCTCCAGAGAGGCATGACTAAACAGAGGCTACTGCAGAGCTTGATCTAGCAGATGTTCTCATCCTCATTCACAAGAAGAGATGGATGATAGCCATGTTGCACCTGTTGGTAAGCGCCTTAACCCTACCGAATTTCTCTGGGATATTCTTTCCTGGTCATTTCCTGCTTGGGGATGTTTTATAATTAATTCTACATTCTGATACTCATTATTTGGTCTGAATTTGAAACTTCATGTCAAATATTTGGGACCAGTTGACTTTACCAACAGTTAGCATAAGGACCTCCAGGGACAGAGTTCAATCAGTAAGGAGGTTCTTATTTGGGTACACAAGGGGAGTAAATATCAGCCGAATAGGATGGAGCACAAAAGAAAGAAAATGAGTCGATTTTACATTTCTGTCATTCACTGGCTTCTCTGACTTTGCGTGGTCAGCATTCACCTCTGCAGGCCATTCTTTCTGGATTATGACTTTAAAATATGAGAAAGGGTGAGGTCTTGATGTTGGCCCAGAACTTGGTAGCTCTTTACCTTGGGTGAAGGAATGACCTTACTTTGTTAAGCTCCCATTTCCTCTGGAAACAAGAGCAATAGCACAGGTGTTGCTTCCTGGACTACAGGGGACCCGCAGGCAAAGAGCTGAGGCCCCCTGCAGCCACCAGGATTTGCAGCTGTTCACAAGCACCTCTTGGGGTCTCAAATGTTGAAGTCTTTTTTTTTCACCACCACAGGGCTGCCAGGACCACACAGGGAGGCTGGGCAGCAGAAGGCTCTTAATGTATTTTATGGCTTGGTTGAGTACTCTGAACTACACTTATTAATTACGAGATGCTGTTCAGTCAGTGTTGCAATATACACATTTGGCTAATTGATTTGTACAGGCTCGAATCGAGCAACATAAAGAATGCGCAGGAGTATAAGAGGGGACCTTAACTGCTTTCATCCCCTTTGGCTTCTCCAAGAGGAACAAAGATCTTGTGTCCTTCGTTGCCTAACTCAATGTTGCATCCACAATCGTTTAGTGCTCAGGAAATGTCTTGAACGAATGATGAACAAAAGGATAATTTTGTTTGTTTCTGTGGTATTTTTGTTTGTTTGCTTACCTCATTTCTCAACTACACATGATCCTTGGATCGTGAGAAAATAGCACATCTATGGAAACGCAGCCAGTGATTTACTCTGAGCCTTTAGTTGATTTTACTGGGAACTTTCTTGATTCTTTGGAAGCCTAATTGTGGTTGGGGGTGTGGAGAACTATATGAACTCCACCTCTAGGGACAATATTCCATGGTTTGAGATTTTAGAAGGCATGACACCAAATGACATGCTCTTTACCTAGGTAGTGACAATGTAAAGGTGGCAACTTCTGAGGGAGAAGTTTGAATGTGGTTTCCACTGAAGATTGAAGGTTGCCTTTTTTGACTTCAGCTAGTCCTTTTGACTCCAGCAGTGGCTGTTCCCTGCTTCACTGAAATGGCGCAGAGCCCAGGCATTGCTACTCAGATCCTAAGCGATCTCTGCCCTATAACTCCTAGAGGCACTGGCGTTTTGCAATTCTAGCGAGCGCCTGGCGCCCTCCCCAGACCAGGCGGCATAGAGCGTCCATCCCTAGACCACAGCCAAGGGCAGGGCCCGCAGAGACACCCTCCTGGTCTCTCCGCAGGGATGTCGGTTCAAAGGGCGCATCACAGTAGGGTCGCCGGCATCTCTACCTAAGGTCCTCAGGCGATCACTTGGTGGTGGCGCTCGCAGTGCCTCGCGGCTGCAGTTTGGAGAGCCGCAAGGGGGGAACGCCAGGCCCTAAGGCTCCTCTGGAGCCTCCCTCTAGGGCTCACCCCCCGGCGCCGGTGCCTGACCGAGCTGGATCACGCGAGCGAGCGGCATAGGGGGATGGCTGAGGAAAGTTGGGGGCCGGAGCCGCGAGGCGGGGGAGCGCGCAACCCAGCGCCGATGTCC
Source organism: Mastomys coucha (assembly GCF_008632895.1). Classification (NCBI taxonomy): domain Eukaryota; kingdom Metazoa; phylum Chordata; class Mammalia; order Rodentia; family Muridae; genus Mastomys; species Mastomys coucha. The sequence continues at coordinate 91,597,917 of NW_022196906.1, read as the reverse complement.
GCGTCTCATGAATATGCACGAGCCACCTCCCTCCCTCCGTGACGTCACGGGCCGTCCCGGGGTGAGCGCCGGAGCCGCTCCGGGTCCGCGCCAGTGAGTGCTGCTGTTGCCGGCGAGCGAGCGGCGCGGCGGAGGGCAGCGGAGGCGGTGGGTGAGGGCGGCGGCGGCGGCGGCGGCGGCGGCTCCTGAAGCGCACCCGGCAGCTACAGCGAGGCAGCGCGGCAGGCACCGGCGGACACCAGCGGACAGCCGCAAGCGAGGCCGGCGCGGGCGGTAGGCGGCAGCGGCAGCTCGGCGGCGGCTCAGGCGGCGAGGATGCTGCCGGGGAGGCTGTGCTTGGTGCCGCTCCTGCTGGCGCTGGGCGTAGGGAGCGGCGGCGGCAGCGGCGACGGCGGGGACAGCCGGCGGCGCCGCCTCCTCGCGGCGAAAGGTGGGTGCTGGGGAAGTTTGTTCCTCTTCGGGAAGGAGGCAGGGCGGGCTCGAGGGTGCAGACCCCGGAGTTACGCGCGGAACACCCACCCTTTCTTGTGGCAGCTTCGGCTTCTGCGCGCTCGGTCCTCGAAGTCAGCGCCCTAAGCTGTGGACCCAAGAGGTTTTCCAGTCCAACCTCTCTGGGCGGGGTCCAGGCGCCAAGGAGAAGGGGAGGTCTGTGGAGTACAGAGAACTTTGGGGGCCCTGTGGGCTGGGGTGGGAGCATCGCGGGCTTGGCTCAGGGATGCTTTGAGCAAGGCAGGGCATGGGCGCTGTAGTGTGGGCTGGGGGTAGGTGGGTGAAGCAGGTGTCTGTCTGCTTCTGCCTTGGGGGCAAGAACCAGGGGCGTCTTCAAAGGAGCAAGACGAGCTGGACTGGCGCTCCAGCTTGGCGATGGCTTGGGAACTTGTAGGATCCTGAAAGCCTTGCCCGCACCCCGGCGCTCCGCAGGCTCCGCAGCGCGGGCTCTGGCTCCCCTGGGAACGCACGCCCTCAAGATGGGCAGAGTCCGGAAGAAGCGCGGGATGTGATGGTTGCTACTGCGGCTCACACCCTGCTTTTCTCCGGAGGACAGAGTCTCGGAGCCTGGAGCTCCTTTCTGGTCTTTCTAATTGATCTTGACCTCTCTAATCCTCCAAGAGTCTCCTGAACGCTGGCGTTATCAGGGGAACCTAGAAAGCCGGCAAGCCCCAGACTTTGGCAGCTGTCTGGGAGCGCTGGGAGAAGCGCAGGTTGGGGAGGCTGCATCTGGAGGGCGGGTCTGGAACGGAAGGTCACGCGGTAGCCAAAGGCTGGGAAGCATTGCAGGAGTTAAATTGGGGTGGATGATGGTGGGCTCAGGGAGGCTGTAGCCGACTGCAGGATGGAGCGCTTGGCTTAAGTGGTAACTTGTTGATTCTCTGCCGCTGTTGACGAGGAGGGCATGCTTTTGGTTTCTGCCAGGTGAACCGGGGAATCTGTGGTCCTTGGAATTCTGTATGGCGATATTTTGAAGACAGAGTTTTTGTCCTTGTTGGAAAAAGATTCGCAAGTAGAGACAGCTTGATTTAGAGGCTTGCTAGCCAAGCTGGGATGGAACGCACAGCAGCCTGGATCTCTCCGGAGACAGGGGAATTGGGGAAGCAGGCCATTCCATTTGCCTTGTCTGGACTTTGAGGGCTGCCTCTCCTGTCATTTGCAAGTGATAAATTTGGGAAGAGAGGTGTTCCTATTCTTTTTAATCTATTAATTTCTGGCGATATAATCTGGAAAAGATTTTATGCACAGGTGTCCTTCTACATTCACCTCTCCTCATTCCTTAGCAAGAGTTTCTTTCTTTTTTCTTTTTTTCTTGAGAAGACTGAAAAATTCATTACGAAAATGTCTTTTTAAAAGTGGTATGGTAAAAGGTTGCTGTATGAAGGGACCAATGTGATATGCTGTGATGTGCTGTTGTTCTGGTGAAAATAAGAATTTAAAAAAAAAACAAAAACCCGAGTGTCCAAATGGTCTATTCTCCTTCCAGTATGGACACTTTGATAGGCAGGCAGATCGCGTTCTTCCGAGGTCGGCTATCACATTATTGCAGAGTAAGTGGTATATTTATAAGAGAGTGCAGGAGCTCACGGTGAGTAAGGATTAGGGAAGGGGTGATTTGGGAAGAGAGCCCCGTGTGTAACGTGCTGCTGAGTTTGCTGAGAATGGGAAATGAGAGGAGAGGGAGAGAACGGAAATCAAAAAGAAATACAGGCTTCCACAGATCTAGATTACGTGAATAATTGTATGTAAAATAATCTAAATCCGCAATTTTCTTCCCTTAGAATAAATTCATTTCACGTTTAAAGCCATTTGTCATTCTCCTGTAAAAGTTTATTGGCCTTGAGAATGGGAGCTACTCTGGATTCTCCTTGTCTTTCCCCTTCAAACCACAAGGGGGCTGCAAAGAGCACCATTTACCATTTATTTATTTATTTATTTATTTATTTGGAAACAAATACTATTTGGTCACAACAGACAACATTTATTATAACAGTTTACTTAACATTTGCAGGGCAGACTTTCTTTATTTTAATGCACTTGAAGTTTACATTTCTAAATCATATAATCCCTGAGGGTTATTTGGGAGGAACAATAAAACTGAGTTTTGTACGTAACACACACTGCCTTAGACAGCGCTGTTTTGTCATTTCTATTCCCATCGTCAAAAAAGGAGAAGAAGGCTCAGGAGGGCCCGGGGGAGAGACTGAACAGAGGGATAGCTGTCTTTCTCCGTGTGTGTCTGAGTTCACGGGTAGAAGAAGACAACCGGGAGAATGCCTGAAGCTGCCTAGCTGAGCGGTACAGACCTTCTGAGGTTTACACACCCTCTAGACAACTGTTTACAAGGGCTCTCCTGGCCTCGAACTCCCGGGAGATGGAGCATCTGTGTAGCAATGTGTTCTGCCTTTGCATTTCTTACTCCTTGCCTCGGGGGACCTAGAAGCAACTCCTGACCACTGCTGGGGTTTTCCCCCTAATGCTGAGCTTCCAGCGCAACCATGTTCCAGAAGCAGACATAACAAAGTAGCCGGGCAGTTAAAACTGCTTCTTCATCCTCTGATGCCTAGGATATGCATGAAAAACAAACCCTTCTTGGATTCCTTACAACCACCAGGCTATATACACATGTGCTATGAACAATGCTTGGGAACTATTCTAGAGAAAGGCACAATGTATCAGAGAAAGACAATGAACTCCAGACACTTACCTGAAGGTTTATGTTAAAGTGCAATAAAATGCCAGTGGTCTCACAACCCCAAGGGCTCAGTATACATTCTCTTTCTAGGTGGCAGAGCCCGGGCATAGAGGTCATTCAGCATAGTCCTTGAGCATAGGCTGTCAGCTACTACAGGCTCACCTGGTGAGCGTGTATGTAAGCAGGCCTGTGTGTGAGGTGGAAATCAGAACTGGCTTGTACCTGTGGGAGCCAGTGTTCTTGCTCAAGGAAGCAGGGCCATTCTTTCATCCACAGACTGGAGACCACCTTCGAATACTGCACAGTATTACACATTGTATCACCTGTCCTAAAGGGTGATGTGCACTCCTGCAGGGAATTGTCCTCAACCATCTTGGGCAAGTAGCACATGGCTCTTAAACAGGCCTTAAAGGTTGCCTCTCCAGCTGAAACACAAGGGCCCAGACATTTCTTAGCATTGAATTAGCGTATACTCGGACCTGCAGTTACCCCTAGTCATCTCCAGTCTTATGGTTAGAAGGTCTTCCTCAGCTTTACTCTCATTATTATTACCCCAGTGTGGTCACATGGGGGCATGCTCTTCTCTAGGAACTTTCCTGGGATGGCCTCTCCCAGAAAGTCATACCTCTGCCTCAGGCATGCCGATGTTTTCTTGCCTGATCCCAGACTGATCTGTGGATGTTCAGGGCATCTCTGCATTGCTTGGGCTGGCATTGAGTTGTGCGATGAGCAACCAGTAGTGTTTGGCTTAGTGTACACACCTGCCTGCAATCCTGGATCATATCCTTTTTTTTTTGGCGTAGACATTTTAGATTTTTCTCCTGTCCTGTAAAGTAAAATTTGATGGAGCTGCCAGAGAAACTTGACTTTGAATCTTGGCTCAATTACTCCCTCATTAGATGATATTCGGCAAATGAATTAATCCTTTGAGCCTTGATTTCCACATCTATAAAGTGGGGATACAGAGCCCTGTCTTGCAAGGTGGCTGTCATAACAGTATTCAGAAAGCTTCTATTTCAGATTGTGGTATAAAGGGCAATGAATAAAATAACTTCGTCATCAATCTTCAAATACCTGGTTTTAGTAGTATCCAAGCCTTGGTGAAACTCCCCTTGTCTGACTTCTTTGAAATTGAATAGCTTTGTCTAATCAGCTAAAACTCGGTTCTTTCAGTGTCTCTGTCTTTTAATTCTCTTTGTATGAGAACTGTGCATGTATGAGCAAATGCCACATATACATACAAACACACACGCACATACACACATTTGATGTAAGTTGTGAAACCTCCTGCATCCTTTACTGCTCTATGAATGCCTTTGCAACCACCTTTTAACGGCCAGCCTGAAACTTAATGCAGAGTGAGCTGAGAGTAAGGCATGGGAGTGTGTTATACACACATAAACAAGCAAGTGTATCTCCATGCGCAGGCACCAGAGATGTGGGAGGCTCTGGTTCCTGGAGGAGTAACTCATGTGGTGTAATTTGGCTTATAAAAACAGATCATCATCCAGGTTGCTACTTGCCTCCCAGCTTGCCGTCCTCGACAGCAGATAAGTGGTCCTTTTCATCAGTGGCATGCCCAGCATCTGAGATGGTTTGTACTTATAGGGGTGAGGGTGACCCAAACTCTGATGACCAAAAGACAGCTTGAGACTCGTTATCACATTCTTCTTTATTACTTAGCCCGCACTAATTGGACCCTGTGGAAATGGTTCCATCGGAAAATTAGGTTTTCAGGAAAGACCACTGGGAGGCCTTGGAAACCATTGAACGAAAGCCACTGGCACTCTGCAGGGCAGAGGACAGAGCTGTGGGGGAAGACGCAGATAGGAGGTCAGAAAGATACCTGTGACGGGAGTTAGAATTATCCAAATATGCTGTGGGCTCTGGTATGTAGCCTGATCAGCAAGCACGGTTTCTGGCCTCCGTTTTCCTATCTGAGACAGAGTCAAGACAATAACACAAACTCTAAAACAATAGGTAGATTGTTCTTGGAGCCCCCAAAGTCCCGTAAGGGAGGAGACAATTGAGACGATAGGAAGTTGGGGAAGCTTTATGGAGAAAATGAGAGGAGCCTTGCTGGGTAAGTAGAGACTAGGTGAGTAGATTGGGGTGGGTGCGGGACAGTAAATGCAAAGTAGGAGGAAGGCCCTTGGCTGGTGGACTGACAAGGGTGAACAGCAAGCTCACACAGCACTGACTCCAGTGCCTGAGTCCAGGCTCCGGAGCTGATAGAACAGTGCGTGCTTCTGGAGAGCATGCTAACTTTCCGACGCTATGGTAAAGCACTGGTCACAACTGGACCCTCATACGAACTCTAGGAGCAGGGATCAGACACCCCAAGGAGAATCTGAGCTTGTTCAAGGTCTCACCGTGGCGGCAAGACTGAAATTTCCAACCCAGAGCAGTACTGCCAGCAGGGATTCCCTGCTCGAGTCTTCTCACTTAGCAGAGTGATTTGATGTGAGTTTGAAGGAGGCCCTGGGGGAGGTCAGAGAGGCTCCTTGGGACCTAAAGGTAATGTTCTGAGAATCCTTCAAAAATGCTGCAGGAGTCTGCTTTAGTGGAAAGTCTCGCTCTTACTCCTCTTTCTTGGTTTGGAGTGAGGCCGGTTTGTCTCCTTTCCCCGAAGCCTCCTCCTAGCTTACTGTGTCTCATTTCAAACAGAGAAGGCAGCCAGCTGGTTCCTGGACCACTCCTAGCCAAGGGTCTGCAGCGACTGTCTTTAAGAAGGAACCGTGCTCTTCTTTAAAGAGCCTGGGAGTTTCTAATGTGGGTGGTGTTCCGTTGTACCCAGCTGCTTCCCCCGAGAGAGATCTGCTTGCTCTCCAGTGGGAGCTCTGCTCTCCTGAATTTCACCTGCTCCTTGTTTCCTCCCCCCCCCCCC
>NW_022196906.1:91523706-91591836 GCF_008632895.1 Mastomys coucha | reverse complement strand
CCCCCCCCCCCCCCAGTGCATGCCATCTTCCTGTTTCCATAGAAGACGGTGACCGTGGATCTCTAAAGGGAAATGTGCCGCTCGCTCATCCCTGTGAGACTGTTGCTAAGCACTGTATTCAAGAGTGCCTCTCAGAGCACTTGAAAGTCCTCCAAGACTCCGCCATGCACCTCAGAGCTACTTTCTAAGTTTGGCCTGGCCTTTTTTCCTCTCAACTCACAGCTTCTGCTTCATAGGGGTTTTAAAATTCCCACATAAATCAGGACATTAGCCACACACTAACATGTGTGAAGGAGTCAGACCTTGATGATGCCACCTTAAGTTGGACTTGGAGCCTGCAGATCCTGTCCTCCTTGTGTCTGAGAATGTTTAATCAGCTAAAATTATGACTTATTTCTTTGGAGTGGTTGCCTTGAATGGTCATGTGAAAATTAAATTGCCAATTTCAAATAAAAGCACATCACTTCTGTGTCTTCCGCCACTCTCCACGATGTCTGATTTATTGTGTGGTTAAATAAATGTGCAGCCTTCACTTAACTCCGAGTAGAAACATCATGCGGTGTCGGGGAAAGGCATTGGTTTTCAGTTCTCATGGTCTGGATTCAGCAGTGAGCTGAGAGAGTCTCTGGGCTCAGAGCCCCTGGGCATCTGGTTTTCTGTAGTTAGGAAGGATATCCATGGTGCCCATTTCCTCTGCCTCAAAAGTTCCAGGTATCCAGATAGATAGCTCTCTGCATGTCCTTTGAAAGGATAAACTTGCTAAGGAAATTAAGTGATCATATTTAAGAAATTTGTTTTGAGACTTTGGGACTCCAAACCCCCAAACAAAGCCTTAGATCTTTCTCCCTTCATCTTGTCTTGTAGACTCAGTTAATTATATTTTCTGAAGTTTGAATTTAGCGAGGAGTCCCTCTCCAGTTCTCTGATGCATGTGCCACAATGCTGATGGTCCCCATGGTCATACATTAAATACAGCTGTGCCAAGCCCAGAACTTTCAGCAAAATATCAGCAAAAACTGTTAATATTATGTCAAGCATTTTTCCAATTTTCATGGATAACTGCATTGCAGCAAATTAATTAAAACAGATAAATGTTAATCTAATGCATGTCTCCTTGTAATTAATGAACTATAACCATTACAGGAGCACTTGATTTATTATCTTAATTTATAAAATGTTGAATTTTCCTATAAAGTTAGATATAGTAATAGGAGAAGCTGACCCATATATAGCATTAGGAAAAATAATCACATTTCTATAAATTAATCACTCTCTAAAAGGATATAGTTCATTAACACCATGAACCGAAAGTGTTAGATGTAAATTAGATTAACCTTTTTAGTGACACTTCCATTTATATTGTGCATTCTCCTCAAACTTAAAGCACTTTACATATATTAATTCAATTAACCCTCCCCAGACCTTTGTTAAGTAAGTGCATATATCAAAGTTGGGAGGGAGGAGAAAGGAAACCCTTCAAAAACATTGAAGTCCCCACCTTTGGATGTGTTATTTATGATTCCTTTGAGCAGCAGCTTCTCTGGACTTGCATAGCTTGAGAACATGGGTAGGTATTCACGACTTCTCACTCTTGCTGCCAGGAACCACTTAGCACCCCATATCTGACGCCACAGACACTTCTGCCTCAGTCTTAGGCCAAATGTTGCAAAGAAACTTCTGGTTTATTGAGTAAGGTGTACCTCATCAACTCGAGGTTTGGTGAGGGATGGGGGTCTGTTCAAATGGGGGCAGGTAGAGCCTGGGGCCTTATGTGAACACCCAGAGGGTTGTCTTCTTTGGGGTCAGGCTGCTGATTCGCTTCCATTCCCTGTACTTGACCATCTGGTTTTAAGGGATGGACTCACAAGCCCTTGGGAGCTCAGGGGAGAAGAAGCAAGGAGCAGATGAAGGCAGGGGCGAGGCTTAAACTTCAGTGCTCTGTTTTTTTTTTTGCTTCAGTCGGCTCTGGGAAGGGACAAGATTTCCATCCCTTCATCTGCTAGACTGAAGAGGAGGACCCACCCGTTATCGAGTGAGTTCAGTTACCAGTGAGCTCAGTTACCTGTTTCTCATTGCCGGTGGACTGAATGGATAGCTGGGTCTCAAGCTATAGCTTGCCGGTGGGATTGCCCCATCTTCCACAGGGCTCGAGGTGTTTGGAAGTCTTTTTGTCATTGCTGAGGCTCCAGGGGACTGTTACACTCGTGGGAGAAGAAAGGGAATGGAGGGTCTTGTGGCTTAGAAGGTTGTGAACATGCACATGGAGATGGAGCCTTTCCCCAGCTTGGGCGTGCGTGGGTTTGATAGCAGTTCCCATTCCAATTCTTTTTGTCCCTTTGAGTCCTCAAACCTAAAAAGCCCTTGCTTAGGGATGCGCTTAGAGTACATTCTACAAATGCTGCCTCTTTGGAATGCAGTAAGTCTCATCTAACAGTCTGCCTTGGAAGTAATGGTGCCAAATCTGCTAGGGGAATGGCTAACCTAAAAGGATGAATCACTCCTGACTAGACACAAAATTAAGGGAAGACGGAGTAATTTTGGAGTGTGGAGGATTCTTTTCCATGAGTCTGAAGTTAGAAAATCACTGACTTTGGTCCTTTCAATGTAGATGGAAGGAAGGGTGAAGCCCAAGGGTCCCGGGGTTTTACTTCATCTCTCTCTGTCAGACTGTCCCTAGCTTCCCTTGCTACCTCAGAGAGATGGAGAATAAGGATTTAGAGGCAAGAGCTGAAAGCCAAGGTACTTCTCAGGACAGGAGCCGGCTGCCAGAGAAGGGATGAAGGCTGTATTTACAGCACACTGTATTTTCAGAGTTTTAGTTACGTTTTGTTTCTGGTATTTTTGTTTGCGAGAATGTGGGTTCTCCGAAGGTCATTCATAATCAAAGTGAAGGAATGCTACAGCCAGAGCCTGGTGCCTTCCCTGACTTCCTTTTTATTGTTCATTTTGTTCCTTTTCCCAAAGGAAAACCAATTATTTATGCGTTATTTCAGCATTGGTATCAATCTCGGGATGGTCATTTCTTGATTACTAATTTTAGAATTGTATTTAAGAAATTTCAATGATATATACTCTTCTTTTAATTAGAAGCAGTGAAAAAGGATGTTGTTATTTTTTTTTAATCACACTTTTATCCTTTCTCCCTTTGAACAGTCTCTTGCCTTCTCTCAACTCCAATTTTCCAGAACTTTAACGGCAGCCCTCATGGGATAATGCTCCTTAGGAGGGGGATGGAAACCAGGGAGTAGCCAACAATCTTTCTTTGAAGGTGTAGCTTTTTCTGGAATTTTCTGTAACTTTTAGGAAACCCAAGTCCCACCATTTTGTTCCTGAAATGTTCCGCAGGCCGCACAATTATTGCCTCAGCACTCAGTGCTTCTCCTGTCCCATCCTCCCTGTCCTGCAGCATAACTGGCTGCACCGAACACTCCAGAATCTCTCTCTCCCTTATACTTGGCACTGAGACTTGCTTCTGGCTGCTTCCCCAGAGCCACTCCCTAAGACACTGCCAATGATGACTAAAGTCATCCCCAGGATTAGCTTTACGTTGTGTCTTCTCAATCCACTAGACAGTGTGGTCCAAGGCATTTTCTGAAGATGTAGCAATGTCCACTGAGCAGAACAGGCCGATGTTACCAAAGACATGGTTTGTGATGAGCATCGTCATCACACCACATCACCTGGTATACACTTCCAGCTTCAAGGCCTTCTCTACATGGGGATGTGGAGCCGCCATTGCTCTAGACCCGAGTCTATACCACACTGGCATCCTCATGCTCCACTCCATCATCTTGTCAGGAAGGAATCATCTCTGACCTTGACAAATGGTAATGGCACACAACACTTGCGCTGTGCTCATCTTGCCCTGTCTGGGGTCTGCAGTTCACATGGTAACCCTCAAGCTTCGTGGCAGAATATCTGGAGCAGTGGAGGTTGGGCATGTGAGGTAGGTAGGTGTCGACTGTGTTTAAACCACACTCAAGTAATAACGGCTTTTGTGACCCCAAATTTGGACCCATCCCAGGCTCTGTAGGACACATCTTTATCTAAACTGGGTTGGCAGTGGCCAGCTGCCTGTCCTTAGGAACAAGGCTCTTTTGTGGATGCTGGATGCCATCTGTGGAGGACCTTGAGTGTCTTTCAGGGTTGGGTCCTGATAGAAGAGAATCTTGCCTTAGATGTTTTCTGTGGCAAGGGGAGGGTACAGTCACCATTGTGTTCCTTCTTTGCTGGAAACTCTGAAGCACTGGGCTTGGCTTCTGTGCAGCTCTCAGCACTTCCTCCTCAGCACAGAAGTCTGTAGAGCCTTGGTCCTTAGCATCTGCCATCCCACATGCGAACTTCAGAGTCCTTTGTAAAGTTAACCACCAGTGAAGTCACTGTGTCCTGAGCCCCACCTTGTCCTCTGTAGCACAGAACACCCTATACTGTGAAGAACATTGTTACGCCCTGGTGAGAACTGAGCTGTGACTATCACCTGCTGCAGAGCTGAGGTTCTCCCACATCGCCCTGTTAGTCCCCCTTGTTCCCATCAGCCTTCTAGTAATCCCCAGACTGTACAAACCCTAAGTGGATAAATCACACCTGCTTTCCAAACAGATCGTTAGAAACGATTTGCAATTTGTAATATCGGATGCATGTGTACAAAGAAGCGAAGATGAGGTTCTTAATTGGAAAAGCTTTGTTATCAATGAAAGTGGGATGGCCGCTTGCAATGAGGCCTGTGAATTTCTAAGCCCACATCTAGGGCGTCAGGGAACAGAGGCTGAGCTTTCTGGGTTGTGTATATATATATATATCATCTTCAGAAATGCACAAATGGGAATCTCTCTGAAGCCAGAATATTTACTTTGGGATCTAAGGAAATGCTGGTTCAAGTCTGGGCATTAATGCATGACTTTATGCACAGGGAAATACTACTTCTTTCAATCAAACCAGAGCTCAAGGCTTCTGAGGCTGGCAATAGGCAGTCTCTCCTAGAGGACAAGAGCCAGAGCTGTGTTATGATATGTGGCTTGCAGTGGAAGGTAGATTCCTGGGGGCAATGATTTTGCCCCTTTCTCCTATGGGTAAGAGTTGTTCTCTGGGTAGTCCTACCATTCCCCATGTGGGCTAGCTCCAGACCAACCCAGGGTTTCATCCCACAACTCTGGGTCAAGTGGGAATAATACTTGAACCAGAGCTCTTGGGTATCAGGGCTGGAGCATGGCTCAAGCAGGCTTTACTACTTTTAGAATGTATAACAGGAAGTAAGCAGAAAGGATCTTAGAACCAAGAGTCAGTCAATCTCATGTCTGTCTGTCTGTCTCCTCTCTCTCACCATACATATTTTGTAGTGACACCGTCATGAAATGAAATTTATAGACATTTAAAGAAAATATGTATATAATTTAACAAACCCTATGATGCCTAAGCTGAGATAGGAACTACAAGGAAAAAATGTGTAGCAGTATGTATTCCACCCTGCACTAAAGGCCTACCTGTATGCTAATGGGAGAAATGAAGTAGGTGCTTGTCGTGAATTTGACAGTGATTTCATGCGAGCCACTGTGAATTCAATAGCCACCCACACATCCAGGTGTCTAGTATCTACGCGCTAATGACACCATGAATATGAAGGTGGTAGTGTGACTTTTACAACTGGTGGAATGTTTCTGGTAACATGCTGAACGAGACAAGACTCGTGCCTCTGTTCTTAAGACAGAAGACTCTGGATCTGTTAGAGCTACACAAAGAACATCAAGCTGACCTGTTCCGGTATGGCTGCTGTCAAAAAGAGAATGGGAAAACTCATGTGGAAATGTTCAGGCACAGGTGCTCATTTCCCACCTCTGCCTGTACCCTAAGTCACCAAAGCTTAAAACATGCACAACTTTTATAAATATATCCTTTCTGGGAACTGTCAGAGGAAAGAGAAAACTCTACCCGATGGTGGGAAAGTGAAACAGGTTGACTTGACTAGGTATTGTGTAGCTCGCCCTTCACAGTCCAGCCTGGTCCAGACTCACATAGCACTGAGTTGGAGCAGCTGTCATCACTCAGTTAAGTTCCTTATGAGACAAGGTTTATGAACGTTCCCTTGTGGAAGGAGATAGTAAACCCATAGGTTCACAGGGCTCAAGAACCTCCATGAGATCTTTATGAGGCTTGTCCCTTCCTCAAAGTTATATAGGAGGTAAAACAAAAAAAAATGGACTGGGAAATGTGGGAACTTCCAGTGGTGTAGCTGCTTGCATCTGCTTTATCAGGAATGCAGATTTGTAAGAGTTGTTCATGCCAACATCCCTTCATGCCTCTAAGTCACATAGGGGCATCTTGGTGGTGGAGCCTGTCAAGCATACATTAGAACATCATTTAGACAAGAGGACATTTATGTGTGTATGGGAGGGGCAGTGGTGGTAGTTCAATATGTCAATTCTTGCTTCTCTCCTGTCCTTGATTCATGGAAGCGTTAAGTGGGCGTGGTAGGCCACGGCATGCCTCAGTGGGTAACTCCTTTGAGTCAGATATGAAACTAAAATATTAAAATGATCAGGACTAAATCTGCAACCAAATGTAAATGAGAAGCTATAAACCCGGCGGGAATACATTTTTGGTGGTTGCTATCCACTGGGAAAAAGGAGCCGAACAGTGTGTTAGGGCAAAAATCTGAGATAAGTAGATTCAAACAACAGGATAGACATGTGGTCAACACTTATAGTCTAGAGATGAAATGTCCTTTTGATGAAAAGCTTCTTTATACTTTCATTGAAAAGGTAGAGGAAGGGAGATTTTTTGTTTTGTTTTGTTTTTAAATCCCTAGGAATGGATTTAGTCCTCCCTCCCCTGATTTTGTTTGTTTTTGAGACAGGGTCACACTAGGTAAACTTGGCTAGCATCTCAGAGATCTGCCTGCCTCAGCCTACGGAGCGCTGGGATTAGAACCTCCGTCCCCCTTCCTTAGTAGATTGAAGTGCTGCTAAGGATGAGGCTATTTTGCCAAATATTTAGCAACTTGGAGATGAAGTGCAATTTGATGGTGTGATTTCATGGGAATACCACAACCTCTTACTAAGTGGTTTGGTGACATTTGGTAGCTCTGTAATATTTGACTTGGAGTTGAGTTTATACAAATTTTAGCCTAATAGTAACTTCAGGCAGCTGAGGGATGCATGTATTTTTGAAATGAAAAGACCTGGTTGACATTCTGATTCCAAAGTCAACATCATTTCTTATGCACCACCATATTTTCAATTATGATAGATGATGAGCTGTGAATTTAAAGATGGTTTTCCTGGAAGCTCCCACACAGACACAGCCTGTGTATAATAAGGAGAAAAGCTTGTGGGGAGGGGTCCTTACACCCACCCTTCTGACTTGACTTACTAAGTACTTCTTTCTGAGGCTGCTCTCCCAACCCAAATCTGCCACATTGGTTCCTCCTTGAAGTCTTGAAGTATATTTAGAAAGAGAGAATTTCTGTAATTTTCTGAAGTACTTACCTTCTGAAATGCTCCAGAGATAGATGAACTTACACACACACACACACACACACACACACACACACACACAGGACAGCAAAAGGGGTTATGAAATTCCTGACAACCAGATAAAAGTACATCATACAACAATTTGGAGGAGTAAGACAGATGGTTGGGGTGTTCTATTTTAGCATCTCTTTGGCATTTCAGCATATATGCAGGCCACTTCCGAGTAGAAGATGCTCGAACCGGACACTAGGCTTTCAATATGGCAGTATTTGGCAGTGGTTAAGGTCAGGATCTCATTCAGGCAGTCCTGGACTGGTAGTTTTATAGAGTACTGGGATTTTCTATTTTTCGTGTAACTCTGGAGTGTTTGTAGACCTTCTTACACCACAGGGTGACCACAGGTCTGGTTAGAAATGGCCTAATATTTCACCTATAGCCAGCTGAAGATGCAGAACGGCTAGCCCTATCAGCGCCCCGAGTCTGCTAAGCTAGGAGAGAAGAGGGGGTGTTACATTAAGGAGAACTTGCTAGTAGTGGCCTGGAAACTGAGGAAGTGAGCTTCAGGTTATGCTGTACGTTTTTCTTGACTTCTCTGTGGAATGGGTTTCCATCAAGCTCAATGCAGTACAGATGGCTGGAAGCCAAAGGCAGGTAGATGTAAGATGCTCATGTATGGAGAATGCAAGGTCTCTCCACCTCTCCACAGAAGGTGGTTGGAACAGCTCCTGTCAGTACCTGGCCGTATCTCCTCTTTTTGTGTCTGCAAGCCCAACTTCAGAGTCAGCCTTTTTTCTTGTGGCTTTTCTCTGGCCGCTAGAAACTTGTAGTCATGGCAGATCACAGGCTCTAGGGAACTTATACTCCCAGGATCTGTTTTTATCAGTGGCTGCCAAGAGTTGGCAAATCCTTATGCATCCCTGCCTCCTGCCCCAACTCCCTTTGCCTATGGGTGGAGGGCATCTGAGGGACCCTGTGGTGCCTGTGGTGGTAACCGGCTTCCTTCTCTTCCTGTATTACTGCCCTTTCCATCCTCCTTGAGATCACCCCTCGAAACCTGTACTGGGGCCTAGACTCGGGGCCTACTTTTGAGGAGACCCAGACTGGGAGAGGCTGAGCAAGGAAGCCATTTACAGAAAGTGTCCTCACTGTACCTCTCTGAATCCCCTGAGGCAGATCTATCAAGACTGGAACATCCAGTGCCTTCAGACATTGGGCCAGACTTGCTTGGCAGCTCTGAGGCTTTGTAGGGACATTTGGAGAGCTGTCTATGACTTCTGGGAACTCTCAGTGCTCATGTGCAGGACTTAGAACCCGCCTTCATACCATCTGGGCCTGGAAGACTTTGCTGGAACAAAAGCACTGTGTGATGATCTGCGGCTGATGGACATGGGGCTCCAAGGGAGTAGAAAGTATTTCTCTATACCCAGGCTTTGGAAGGCTCCTCAAGGACAGCCTTGCCCCAGGTCCTTGAGCCACGTCTGTGCTATACAGGCCCCCTCTGGCTGTGAAAAGAGTTGAACTAGGCCTGATGCCCACAGCCTACATGATCCAAGTGTCTGAGGGAACATCTGGCACCCCTGATCACAGCCAGATTTCTTGAGTGTCTATTTTCAGTATTTTCTCAGATCACCTATAAGTAACTGTGTGAAGCAGTTACCTCCATCGCCAGCATACCTCTGGCCAGTATGGAGCAGCCCACAAACCTGAAATCCCTCCTCTCCCCAGAGCCTCCAGCGTTCACAGGTCTGAATTACTATGGCCGTTCAAATATTCCAGACAAGGCACTGAAATTCTCACTGATAAAAATCCTGCCCTTTCTCTGAAAGACTAGATACACTGATCCATTGTCACAGGCACAGCTTGATGTGAATAAACCCATCAGCTTAGCCTAGTATCATGGCCAGCTCACAGGGATTTAGTATTTTATTTTTTGACAGACAAATGACTTTATTTTCAGAGATGAATGTTATCGGCGCATAAAATATGTGCAAACAAGGAATTGCTGGGATTGAGTACGTCATCTGATTATCAAAAACGTTCTCTTAATTCTGGGTGACTGATGCATGGTGGATGAATTGTCTCTGGATCTTGATTACATTCCTTGGAAGCTGTTGCAGAGCGGCTCCAGACTCATGTTCTCATCTTGGAAAATGGGCACAATAAATCTCAGCCTAAGAGGTTGCTATAGTGCCAGCGCTAGATCATAGAGCTAGGAGGCTTGTATAATCTACAGTCTAGCAGCACTAGCATTCTTATGTTCTTAGGCCCTGTGACCCAAGCATTTAGAGGTGGGTCGGTAACAATAGTTTGCCTCTGCTCTGTGATGTCTATGAACCTGACTGGAGGTTGAGATCATCTGGATGCTTCTTCAGATGGTCGGGATGGACATCTCAAGGGCTGGACCTTACTGAGAAGACTAACCGGATCCCGTGAGGGCCTCCATACATGGTTGGGCTTCCTGGATGCCTGAAAATAAAGGATGGCACCCCCCTCTTCCCTGGCAGTTCAGGGCTCCAGCGCACAAAGCAGAAGCTGCGAGGTTTCTTGTGGACTTGTCTGGATCCCATTCCTAATGCAGCAAGAGCCAGGATTCTTTGAAGCACCTTAAGTATGGCTGTCCCTAACGAATGGCTTGGATTTCTTCCCTGATTTATTGTACCTGACTTTAGTCTTATGTGGAATAGCCTTTATGCCTCAAGAAAGGACAGGTGGATAGAGAGACTCATTTACAGGAGAGTAAGTCTAGAATATTCCCCACGAGAGGATGAGTACCCATAAAGAGAATTATTGGAAAGACCCAAGGGCTGAAGCATGATGTCAGGGTATACTAGTCTGAAGACAGTTACTCTGCTTTGTTAAGTTACATAGAACCTACCTTGCAGCTAACACAAAGAGCACTGGACTATAGACCAGCATGTTCTAGATACGTATGTGCACCAATCCATGTCAACCCCATATGAACTCTGTGAGGTGCATATCTTAATACAATTGAGGAAACAGCTCGGGATCTGGGATCTTCCCTGAGTTCATAAGTAACAGCTCTAGTGCTTGAGCCTTGATCACCGACTTCAGGGCCTTTGCTCTCTGCCTTGCTGTTGTATGCAGACTCTCGGGAGATAATGGGTTCATAGATTTTGGTGTGTGTGTGTGTGTGTTCTGTACTTAGTGAGAGCAAGAAGGTGTCTTTTTCATGTTCCCCTCCCACACAATTTGAGGCCCATAGAAATGAGGACAGAGCTTGGCAGAGAGGCCTCCATCCCTTTGAAGTGACTCAGTCTGGTGATTGTCTTGTTAGCTACACCTGCTGGACCTGGGTGTCAGGGAGAATGGGGCAAGCATTCTTCTTTACATCCTCTTGCCTGAAGGAGACTTTGTTCTGGTTTACTGTTGAAGTATTGCTTTTGAAATGTCAACCCAGAAGGTCTTACTAAAGGGTTGTCCCACTTGGAGCGGACTATCCTTTTTTCCTGTTTCCAGGTTCAAAGCAATAACCATGAAGCAAACAGGGAGAAAGCTCTCCAAAGAACAGGGTGAATGGCTGACAGGTTAAAGCTGATGCATAAATGCAACATTTGCATGACAAAGACCCTGAGCCCATTGGGGATTGTCATTCTCCGGTAATAGGATTCCTTGAAATGCTGAAGGTCTTAATTAAATAAATACGGAATTTATTTTTGTTGGTGAAAGCCTTTTGCCTCAGGAGCTATTCAGGCTAGGATATCATTTTCTGAACTTAACCTCACCAAGGCTGTGTCTGACTCATAATTCCCTCTTTCTCCCTCCTTCTGGGTTTACCAGCCTGCTTGGAGCTTCAGTGAAGGTTGTCTGTTTGAACAACAGCTCTTTGTCCTCAAGATGATCTGAGTTATGATAGAGAAGCTAACAAGATGACAGATTAAAGTATTAAATGATAATTCTGTGCAGGAGCACAGTGCAGGAGTGGAGGTTGGTGGAGGTGATGACTACAGGGGATGCCCCCTCTGGGCAGGACACTCCAGGAATGCCCATCTCTCCAGCCTTGGTTCTGCTACACCTGACGTTTTGAGCTTGGGACAGAAGCAGGTGTTCCCTTCTAAGAGGCCTCACTTCCTCCCCATGTAGGACCCTGGGTCCATTGCCCTGCATCCCACTCTATTCTAGATCCCAACCACTGGGAAGAGAAGTCTCCGAACACTCACATCCTCAATAACTTTTAAAATTAAGCTTTTCATTTTCCCTCAATTTTACTCTAACCTTAACCTGAACATGCCTCAGGAAGAGTTCATACAATCTTTATGTTCTTTTTTTTGGTTGTGATTTTTCTTTCTTTATTTTTTTAATTCGAAAAGCTTGATTGTCCCACCAGACAGCAAGCTCTGAGAGGGAGCAGGGCTCATTTCTTCATTCTCAGTGGAGCCTTGGTATCTGACCAGTCAGCTTCATGGATAGACAAAGGCGTGAACGATGCAGCTCAATGAGATACCATGGAACATGTGGAGTTCTGAAGGGTTATAAAGTTAGAGAGAGCTCCAGAGATAGGAAGGGATGTTAGTTAAGAGCCCAAAGCTAGCAGGGAATTCCTGACATATTGTCTACAAGTTGAGACCAGCTTTCTTATCAGAACTTCAGTTTTAGATTCTAGAGAGGAGAGGGGCTCCATAATAATGTGCTCCATGCCCTTGAGTTACAGGAACTGGGCCAGTGCATGTTGCTGGGCAGCCACATTCCCAGGCTCTCAGTCTCAGAGCCACCTTGAGAGGGTCCCTAGCTATATACTTTGCTTCAGCAGAAGTCCCCAGGGCCAACTTTCACTTGAGACTAGTTAGAACGAAGCATCACTTTTGCTTAATTTGTAGTCTGTATGAGTGGGGTTGCCCAATCACAGGGTTCTGGCAGAATACTTGACCTGTAGTGATGTCTCCTGAAGGTGGAAAACTGCCAGTGAGGACCAGGGCTGTCCTTAGTCACTCTTTGTAGGGCCTGTCATCTACATGGTGTGCATGTTACACTTCTCTCTGGGAAGCATAAGATGAATTGGGTGGACTTCATTTTCATCCTTGCCTGGGCTTTCTGCAGCTAGTATTTTTCCTTCCTCTCTTTCAGTGATTGCATTTGTCGTGTGGCATAGCATGCATTCATATATGAAAGACTGAAATCCATTGCAGAGTGTGGGAGGGCATCAATAGGTGAAAGTAATAAGTTTTATTTCTGTTCAGGATGACATGATGTGCATGAGAATATGGCTGGCCCTGACATTCCCGATAACAGGCATTGAGCAGTGGGAAAAGAAAGCAATTAGGAATCCACAGAGACACATTTACACTCCTGGAAGCCCACTGCTCCTTTCAACAGGCTAGCGTTTCTATGGACTCAGGATTAGACAACAACCTTATGCAAAGGATGTTTGATATATTGGGAGAGTGGGCACACTATGAAGCATCGCACCATCTGATTCTACCCATATATATATATATATATAAAAACATATATGTGTATATATATATGTGTATATATATAAACACACATATATATAAACGCACACATATATATGTGTACATATATATATATACATATACATATATATATACATACATATATATATATATATATATATATATATATATATAGTTTCATCTTTCTGGGATGACTTGGATATTCTATGATGGTGTCCTAGAGGAGAAGCCATGTGATACGGGATTATACCATTTGCCTGGTTTGTTTATATCTATTCATAACACTGATGCTCTGCTGTGTGGTAGAGAACTACATCCTCCAGAGGTCTGGCCAGTTTGCATCTAGCTCGGAAGAGTCAAGATGAGGTGAAAGACTAGTAAAAGACTAGAGGATGGTAGGAAGCCATTGCCTTGTTCTCCTTCCTTCCTTTACCCTAGGCACTTCAGTGATCTCTCCTCCCTGTAGCTGTGGCCTAACATTCTGCCTTTATTGACTATATTATGTAAAAGGGAAATCTAATGTTCTTGACGAGTTGTATGGCCCTTACCTTTAAGGCTATGGTATTCCTGCTTATGTCTTCTGTCCCTTCAGCCTAGGGTTATGGTCGTTTCCTGCCTTGCCAAATGATCTGATTCTCCATCACTTGGTACTGAGGACTATATTATTCACCAACAATGGAGGACAAAGACATACTAAAGAAGTGATCCTATCAAGTTCAGCTAGGTGAACCAAGGAATTTAGTGATGCTATTTACAGGAGCACTGAGAGAGTTTTCTTACAAAGCATGGGTGACTTGGGAAGCTCTTTTCCTGTACAAAAAGCTCACCCAACATACATACAAGGCATCTCACTGCAGTTCCTTGACCAGTTTTCAAGCAGCTATACTAAACAAGATTCTTCACGTTGTTTAGTGCTTATTTATCCCCAGTGATGAACTTCCTGACTTTTGTAAGCTTAGTGAGGTCTGGGTCTTGTAAGTTTCTTGTAGGTGTCATGAGCCTTGTGAGTTTTCCATCATCTGCTAGATGATATTTGGTTGTTTGACTTTTTTTGTATTAAATTTGTCTGGAGACACATGGAATAATTACAGGTTTTCAGTTTGGATGATGATTGGTATAATGATACACCATCACAAGATTAGATATGGAGCAGGTATGATTTCTCTCATCTTTTGTCTCTTAAATTTCCCTGCTCTCTTTCCCCAGTCTCTATTCTGTAAGATTCTTACTGTTGTAAGTTCTTCAGTGTCAGAGTCATTCATTTAGTGTCTCCTACTCCCACTCCTTTAATACAAACCTTTCTTTGCGTGTGGTAGTTTGGATGAGAATAGCCCCACAAGGTAATGAATATGACTATTTGTTTCCTAGTTGGTGGAACCATTTGAGAGGCTTAGGAGGTGTGGTCTTATTGACAGAGGCATGTCACTGGGAGTAGGCTTTGAGGTTCCAAAAGACTAATGCCATTCTCAGTGTGCTATCTGCTTCACTGTGGGCTGAAATGTAAGCTCTCAGCTATTCCTGCTACCATTATTTACTCTGCCATGATGGAGCTAGCTTGCTTTCTTTACCATGCCACCTACCTAACTTATTCTCTTCAGGTCTCTATCATAAGGAGTACAGCCTCATACACCCCAAGATCCAGACTGAAAACATGTTCCTTTTTCACCTGATCCACTTCACCCTAGCCTAGACCCTGTCATCTTCATCTTAGACCATTACCGTGAGATGCTGTCACTGTGGTTTTTATTCTCTTCCTCCTATCAGGCACTCTTCCCTAGATCTGAGCGTATCAGCCCTTAAAGCTTGAGTGGTCTCTCATGTTTTACAAAGGTTCTGGACTTGAACCTTCTTGAGGACATGGGTCACTCTTAATTCTCCCCCAAGGCCTGACAGTAGCTTATACCCCCAGCCAGTCACTCCCACCTGCTGCCGACTCTTAGCATTTGCTGTCCTTTCCTTCCGTGTGTCAGTCAAATAGCTATCAAGAACATTTAGCCATCTTAGAAGTTTGCTGATGAACAAAGTGAGGCTGGTGGCCATGACAGAAGTTGCAGTGTGGTTTCACTATGTAATGGGGTGGGGGGTTGGAGAAGAGAGTTCCCTTCTGCTACTGGAGCAGGATTACCATGGGGGTGTCAATCAATTAGGACTACTGTAAAGATTCTTAGAAGACAAATGATTATTTTAAGGGTCACACCTTGTGCTTGCTAATTTTATGTCAACTTGACATAGACTAGAGTCACCTGAGAGGAGGGAATCCCAGTTGACAAAATGCCTCCATAAGATTGGACTATAGGCAAGCCTGTGGAGCATTTTCTTAATTAGTGACTGGGGGGCAGGTAGCCCATTGTGGATGGAGTCATATCTAACCTGGTGGTCATGAGTTCTGTAAGAAAGCAGGCTAAACAAGTCATGGTGGGGAGGGGAAGCCAGCAAACATGGTCTCTGCACCACTTCCTGTTTCCAGGTTCTCACCCTGTTGGAGTACCTGTCTAGAATTTCTCCTGTGATAGGCTGTGGATGTGGAAATGTAAACCAAATAAATCCTTTCTTCCCCAACTGGCTTTTGGTCATGATGTTTTATCATAGCCATAGCAACCCAAGCCAAGACACACCTTTAACAGAATGGCAAGTCTTGAAAAACTGAAAATTCCCTTGGATATATGTTACAATAGAGAATGCAGAACAAGATTCATAGCCATTTCTCTAACAACTTTTTAGCTTTTTTTTTTTTCTAGAAATCACCGAATAGAAATTTACAAATCTTTGCCTGGATCCCAGAAATAAAAAATGAGGAGCACATGAAATAAGTTTCCAGGCTATAGAGTGACAGCAGAGCTCCAGTGTTTGCAACTGTTCAAACATAGAAGTCAGGGAGAATCCTGGGATCAGGCTCAGTGTGCCTGAGCTTTGAGTTCATCTTCTTCAAAAACTAGGCTGAAGAGCCACCAACTCCTTCACTCATCCACACAAACCGAGCTGTTGTTTTGTTAAGGTCTCGGTAAAATTGAGATGCAGGATAGGTATACAAAAAGTACAATTTACAGAATTGCTGTTGTCGTGTGTGCATGCATTCTGATGTCTTTCCATGCCAGGTTGGAATGGGAGCTGTGAGGAAGCGAAGGAAAGACCCTTTGCCATCAAGACCTTGCCCTGAAATGTAGAAAGAAGCAGATTTAAACAAAACATATAAAGCCGTGAGATGATAATGTTAGCTGTCAATCTGTTGAGGCTCTAGGTGCTTTAAAAGTAAAATAAGAAATGGGGTTCAAGTTACAGACTGGCAGCTTGTGGAGATACCATGCCTACATTTTCACAGATGAGAGGATTATAGAAATGCAATCTGGTCCTTTGCCTGGTAAGAGCATGCATGCTTTTTCAAGAACAAGAAAAATTAGCGTTCCTTGAAGATAACTTATTTATTTCACAATTTAAAAATACAGTCTTATTGTAGAAAATTAAAGAAATACATTTTAAATAGGGACATTTTAAAATTTGCATTAAGAGATTTAAAAAAAATCACCCATACCCTATATCACTCAGAAATAATCCTAAGATATTTCAGAGATTTTTTCTGTGCATAATTTTACATAATTCAATTCACACCACATATACAATTTATATCTTGGTGCTATCTACTTGGCACCACCACATAAGTATTCTCCCAGGTTATTAAAAGCTTCTCATAAGTATGGCCTTTAACGGCTGCATAATATTTCAATATGTGAGAACCATGATTTATTGGGACAGGTTTTTTTCATCAAATACATTAGTGTTTCCTAGCTTTTTCTTCCACCATTGTAAATGATCCAGGAGTGAAACTGTTGTGTCTCATTTTATGTCTCTAGGATACAGATTTAAAAGTAGTATCACAGAAAATCTAAACTGCTTTCCAAGAGGAATCCATCAATTTATATTCCTGCGTACAGCCTTCCAGAACATTCTCTGCTGCCATTTTCCTAACAGGTGCAGCGAGAACACAGCAAACAGCATTTATTTAAAACATATAGCGTTCTTACTTTTGACATCACACACACCCCGAAAGCCATAATCACAACAAGACAATGAATGCATTCATCACCTTCCAAAGTCCCACATCTTTTTTTTTTTGTGACCCTCCTTTGCTCACTTCCTTCATGTTGCTCCCTAGCACACAGACAAACATTGATCTCTCATTATGAAATAGTTGGTACTCCCTTAGGAGAAAGAAACACACACATACACACAGGCACGCACGCACATCAAGATATACAGCATATGCTTCTTTTTGTCTGGCTTCTTTTACTTGGAATAATAGTTTTGAGATTCACCCATCAATTCCTGGACACACTGTTCATTTTAAGTGGTGAGTAGTATTCCGCTGTATAGATGTATGCTATTGGTTGATGGACACTTGGGTAGCTGCTAGGTTTCATTGTTGTTGTTGTTTTGTTATTATCCCAAATTAAGGTTGCTGTAATTACCAATGTACCAGGCTTTAGTAGACCTTTAGTACTGGTTTATTTCCTCAGGTAGATTCTTAGGAATGGAATAGGTGTGTTGAATGGTAGCGGTGTGTAAAACTGACTGGCGTCTTTCTTACCCGCGAGCCCCTCTTATGGTGAAGCATAGATGTATTAGTATCATTGTTGGTGCATATTAATAATTCAATTGAACAATCCATAATTTCTCTTTTCTAAGAGAAGAATTAGGAGGGGGGTAGGAGACTGCCTCCTTGCCAGACACGTATCTGCTGGGAGTCAGAGAGGGGCTCACAGGCTCTTCTTCAATTTGTTCCATGCAACAGATCTGCAACTCAGGCTCTACCTCAGATACCCCCAGACCCCTTCTCAGTTTCCCTCAGAAGAGCAGATGTAGGGTTGTTCTTTTTTGGTCTTTGGTTTGATCATTCTGGTTGGATTCTACTTCCTAATTATAGAAGTCTGTAATGAAAAGATCTGGTCTTTCTCTGCTACTCACACCACACTGCTGCCTTTTCTCCTCATGGCCTCAGTGATATGAGGGGGGCAAGTAGCCATAGGCAGGGAAAAGTAAGGATCTCTCACGTAGGATGTGTCTTCGGAGCCCTGTATCCCAGCATTTGGGGTTACTCAGGAAAAGAATCATCTCCATGCTAGTTTTTCTGTAGTGTTCTCTGAGACTCTTGCCTGGAGTTAGTCATCATGTTAACACTGGGCTTTCTGATGTAAAGTAAAGATTTTGTCCATTGGCAGTTTTCCATTCGGTGCTGTGGCCATGGTGAGGGACCGTGGCTGTGTTTCTGTACTTCTCAGTCAGTGTAGCGCATTAAAATTTTGAGGGAACTTTTTGTCCAGTTACTTGTCCAAGTACTCTGGTAGGAACTTGCCTCTGAGCTCCCCGAACACAGTACTTGACACATAGTAGGAGCTTAGCATGTGTTAGAGTGAAGAAATGGATAGACACAGTAATACTGCCGGTGGGCTTAGATGACATCACTGGGAGAGGTCCGTAAGCCATATTTCTTATGCTTTTCTCACCTGAGGGCAGAGCTCCCTCCCCCATTTTCTTGATTCATAGTACCCTGTTTATCTCGATATAGTTTTTATAGTGCCCCTAGACGTACCCTCCAAAATGCTCAGCAAATTCTGTTTATCAAATAGGTCATTTTAAGAAATGTAATACATATTTATGTTCTAACATAAGTCGAACTAATCCTGCCCTGGTGCTGTGAAACATCTGATACCATAGGGTCAGGGTAGCACTGACTCTTTCAGCTCACTGCTGTTCCAGGGGGTCTATCTCTCCAGGAAGTGCCTTCCAGCACCTGCCAGTGCAGCAGATCAGTGGGATGTGTAGGAAATGGTCAGCAGTAATGCAGATATCAGTGACGATGTTCGAAGGCTTCACTCGAGAGAGGCAGAGATGAGAACAGGCGGGGCTGGAGCATGGTACCAACACTTGTTGTCCACCTCACAGTCAGAGGATGCCTTTGATGGAGGCAGCACTGCAGCAAGCTTGGTCTGAGGCGTGGGCTGGAAAGAGATGGAGGAAGTTAGTTTGATGGGTGATCCTGCCATTGTGCCTCAGTATAGGGTGGGGAGGCAACCACTACCAGGTCCCCAGGTGGAGGCCATGGAGTTGGACACAAGTTCACATTGCCTGGACTTGGAAGAGATGAGATCTCATGGTGCTTCTGGGGGGCTAATGCTGTGTCTTCTAGGAACCGTGCAACCCAAAGCCATTTTTAGCGCCATCTTTTGTTCCTTGAAACTTCCAAACAATATATATCGGCCGTATCCATCTATATTATCTCCCTCCAAGTCTGCTCAATGGTCTACACTTCATCTCTCTCCCAGCTTCGGGTTCTTTATTTATTCTTGTTATTAATAACCGAGTGAGTCCAATTAGTACTCCTCACGTGCATGTGGGTATACGTACAGCCATCTGCTAGGGCATGGACAATGTGCCTGCAGCCACATCTTCAAAGGACAGAAACTCTTCTCCTTCAGCAGCCTTCAACTGCCAATATCTCTGCAGACAGGAGTAGAGCCTTGAGGACCCATCTTTACCCATCCTGGAATCTTGACAGGTCTTGTCTTGTGCAGGTCTTGTTTAGGTAACCATAGTTACTGGGGCACATTGGAAACCTGGTCAAAAAAGCCTTGGGTAGGGAAGATGTAGGTCCTGGTATGTGTATTGTATGTGGAGGGGAGGCAGCAGAGCTTCCTTTTGTTGTTTTGCTCAATGACCCTGCTGTTCAACTGTATTCTAAATAGCATTTCCCTGCTCTCCACTTTGGTGAGAGAAGCCTTTGTTTGTAGTAGGTAGAGGTTAGTGCAGAAACTCAAAGGTCCAAGTGTCGAGTATAAATAACTGGAGTGGCCAGCTGAACAATGGATAGATCATCGATATCAACCTCCCACCATCCAAATTTCAGGAAAATCCGAGGAAGAGGGGGAGGGGCTGAGAAGCGTGTAAGGGCCAGTGTATGTGGGAGGAGAATGGTGCCAGGCTGACTTTGGGATGCGGCATGGCTGATGGGTGGATTGGCTTACGGCAACTGTGACGAGCTATGTGAGATCACCTCAAGGTCAAGATACTTCAAAAATATTCTTTTGTGTGATGAGTGTGTGTAAGATGTCTATATCTATGATGTGTGTGTGGGTATGTGTGTCATGCCATGTGTCTAGAGATCAGACACTTGTTTCTAGGAACTGCCTGTTGCCTCCCACCTTGCGAAGGCAGGGGCTCACTTATTCCTGCTACTTTGCTGCATACCCCCACTTGAGCTGGCTTACCATCTTCAGGGAAGTTCTCATCTCTGCCTCACATTTTGCCTTTGGAATGCTTTGATTACAGGTGCATGCTACCACATTCAGATCCTCCCCCCACGTCCCAGGACAGGACAGCTCTAGCTCTGTACATCAGACTGGCTTCAGACCCAGAGAGATCTGCCTGCCTCTGCCTCCCAAGTGCTGGGATTAAAGGCATGTGCCAACATGGCCCAGTAGATATTCAGTTTTTACAAACATAGGTTCCAGGCTCCAAACTCAGGTTCCCAGGCTTTTACAGCAAGCATTTTTACCTACAGAGTCATATCCCTGGCCCTCAAATGGTTTTCATGATGATTTTTATTTAGCTTTTCTCCTTTAACTTCTGCTTAAACAAAGGGAGGAGACATCTTCCTGGTGATGTGTGGTGCTGTTTCTAGGAGTTCAGTTTTATCCACAGCCCACACTGCAGGCTCACACTAGTTGGTTACCTCACTGCTCTTCAATGGGGAGTGACCTGCTTTGTCCTTCAGAACAGCAAATTGATAAATGCCATCTGATGTCTCTCCCAGCCCCCATTCATTTTGATAGCAGGCTTCAGACAAATTCACCGTGGTTGATATTTTGTACGTTGGGAGCTCTTTTTTTTTTTCATTTTCAGTGATTTCTTTAATGTGCCTTTGATTTTTGTGCCGCCTTCTCGTGGTCCCCAGAAAGTTTACAGTGTCATTTGGGAAAGAAAATGCTTTCCCGCAATTCTGTTCAAAGGCTGTTTAAAAGAATTAATCAAAGGTTCTATCACGCTTCAGGTTTGGTCTTGGGCAGTGCCTCTGCAGGTAAAAGACTAGCCATTGATTGATTTCTTGACAAGAGGCCTGTCAGGGCCAACTTCTCTTCCCCGTGTACAAGGCAATCTCACTTGCATTGTGCGTTTGAGAGAGCCATGGGTCCTGAGCAGTCCTGGAGACAGATGGCAGTTTGTCTCCACTCTTGGGTATTTCTTCTTCTCTGTGTGCTAGGGTGGGGTGGGGATGGTATCTTTGCATCTTGGGTCTCAGGGTCATGGTCTTAGGGCTTCTTATCTGGGAGGCAGAGGGAGATAGCAGAGAGTAAATGTCAGGGCCCGATGTGGAGCTGAGGTAGGGCAACCACCTCTGTCATGTGCTATCCAAAGAACCACTATGTTTTCTCAGAGGGCAGGGGAAAGACCCAGTCTGGGTACAGACTTCAAGGATGACCAAGTGCTATTGAGTGTTAGGTATTACACAGGTTTGTTGCTTCTTTCTGTTATGGGATCTGTCCCACTGTCATGCACGTTTCCCGCATCTTTTTTTTTTTTTTTTCGAGACAGGGTTTCTCTGTGTAGCCCTGGCTGTCCTGGAACTCACTCTGTATACCAGGCTGGCCTCGAACTCAGAAATCCACTTGCCTCTGCCTTCCAAGTGCTGGGATTAAAGGTGTGTGCCACCACTGCCCGGCCGTTTCCAGCATCTTATGTGGCTGTCTGCTACCCTCAGAGGGCTCTGGAGTCCTGACATCTGTGTGCTACAGAAACTTTCTGAGGCATCTCCGACCCCTGCACTTGACACTCATCGAGCCTGTGCCTCCCTTACCAATTCCTCTTCTACAAAATCAGCTTTATGGTCAACACGTCTAACATGGTTTGATGATTCGTACACTGAGGTCATGTTCCTCTGTCTGTCTCGGGGTGTGCTGTTCCCCATCAACAGTGGATACTTTGGTGCAAGGGTTCTAGACTATCCGCAGTGGGAATTTAAAAGAGATGTCAGAAGAGGTAACTGCCTAGAAATGCAGATGTGAGCGAATGTATTGAGGTCAAAGGATGCTTACAGCTTGCTAAAGTATGCTAGGTAAATGGACTGCCACCCCTGGCCTGGGGCCTCACGGGGCTGGCTCCAGGCTCATGTTCCTGAATAACTACTCAGATGATGGCAGAAATCAGGGTCCACAGGAAAGCTACACGGAAACAAATGAAGACTTGATCTTGAGATCAGGCCACTCATGGATGAATGGAGAGCTCTCCCCGTCTTGTGATTTCTTCCCCAGCCAGTCACCTTTTTTTTCTTTTTTAAATAAAAAACAACTCATACCTTTTAAATATTGTATAGTCATGTATGAAATTCTCAAAAATGTAACATTTAAAATACCCCCCTCACACACGCGCACACCTCTTAGGCTGTTAATTGTGCTTCCATGTTCCCTCCTGTGGATTAAGGTCAGTGTGAAGTTGCCTGAATAGTAGGTACTACCATCTTCCAGCTGCGCCTCAGCAGTGCCTGGGCTAAGGGGTGTTTGAGGCTGTCTGCATGTTTGTCTTTTGGAAGAAGCTGTGGGTGTTCAGTGTGTGGTTTACAAGGACAACGCCCATGTATTCTGGGATCCTCACTCTTTTCTCTGTGGTTTGTTTCCATGGTGGTGTTGCCTTCTTCCCTTCCCCCTGCTCCCTAGAAAAGCTGTTTTGCTATTATATGCGGTTGCCAATTTATTTTGTTTTCTGGAAATTACAACTTCCAGTTTCCTAGAAGTAAAATATTCCAGTTGTTTATTGGGTGCTTGGGAGTCACAGAAAACAGTTATTTTAAAAGATAGAACCACTCCATGTTTTTACATATCTACACTATGTTGTATAGATAGGAATGCACCAGTTTGTCAGGAGGCCAGGGCAGCAAATGGTCTTGTTAGTTCTACTTCAGGAAAGACAGCCATGCACGATGGTACATAGATCACATAGCCTCATATGTAGGTTCTTTGGAAGTGCAGAGTGAAGGCAGGATGTTGGGGAAGATAAGGTGTCTGGCAACATAAGATGCATACTGTGTGTGGCTCTTGGCAATTAATACAATCTCCTTCCTTAAAGTAGGGAGTCATTTTGCTTTGTTGTAAGGACAAGCATAAGTATGTATATAGAATACATGTGTGATATGTGTGGGTAGCAGTAAGCATATTTTTTATGTGACACATGAAAAATAGACATTGGACATTTGGCTTAAAAATAGTGAAGACTCCTGAATGAGACTCTCCACTTAGATGATGTGTCTTACCTCATGTCTTGTGGGACCTTGGCAAATTCAATACTCAGAAGCTGCAAAGTAAATCTAGAAGCCAGAATTAACAGGAATTCTACAGTTCCTAGGATGGGGCTCCCCTGCAGTAGGAAAACAATACCAGCCAAGGGGTTTCCTTAGGTAGGCTGGGATGTTCTCAGATTTCTTCTTCAATCCCTTTCCTGTATCCCTAAGTTTTGAGGTGCAATTGATGAGGGACCCTTGGCATTAATGTTACAAGTCTTATGGCTGCTGTCCTCTGACAGCCTTGATAGCTAGCTGATTTATTCCCTCTGTTCTATAAGATGAAGTCACAACATAACTTTTTTCATATCAAAAATGTCTCCTCACCCAATTTATTGGTTGGAAAGAAATCTTGGTGTCACAGTCATGGGAGATAGTGGCAAATGGGGGATGCTTCTTTCAGTTAGAATGAATTGATGTTGCTGTTGAAAGGGCTTGTGGGAATGGGTTCCTCCCCTCTGCTCTGCTGTCATGGCAGGCTGCAGTGTCTGCTCCGTTTGAATGCCTTTCTGTCTTCTTTCCTGGAAGGGGGTTGCAAAGGTTCCCCAACAGATGCAAGATGCCATTGCCCACCCTGTAGATCTCCCAGCCTCAAGAACTGAAACATCAATCTCTCTTCTTTAGAAATGGTCCAGTGTATGGTGTTCTGTTGTAGTGACACAAATGGAGTAAGACAACGACTTTGTGTTCTGGTTGGTTTGGATCTTGAAGTATTCCAGAAACTTAATATGTAGAATATATTGCTTCATAAAATAAGGGGAGGATATAAAAAGAAATTAAATATACTTTAAGAAGCTCAAATAAAATTATTGACATTTTCATTTATATTCATGTTGGTAAGTCTGTTCTCCAGCAACTGCAAAAGACATAAAGCCTTTTTATTTGTTCATAACTTTGAGCCATAAAAGGCATCGTTATTAACACCTTTTCCTCATATGGTTGCATAGACTTCAAGTATAAGAGCTCCGGAATGGCAAATGAGCATATTGGTAACTCCACGGACTGTGTAGGACATTCCAGATAATGTCTTTTTATTCCTCTATCTTCATGTGCATCATTACTTCATCCGAGACTCCAAGCAAGCCTTGAACTGAATACTAAACAATGAGAACTTGTATGAGAGGCCTAACATCACCACCTAACTCGTCAGGGGTGCTCCTCAATGCCAAGGCTGTACACTGTCAGTTCCTGCCACCTTGTCCCTTCTGCCATCCCTCTTACTCCAAGTCTCACTGCCCTACCCTAGGTCAAGCCTTAATTCCTGGGAATACTTCATCCGTCTTCTATTAGGCTTTCTTCCTCAGTGCCTCTGTTCTCTCAGCTCTTCCCTTTGTATAGCATGCCAGGGTGCCTTCCCTGGTCCATGGGTACATGACTCTTCCTTGAGTAGACAACACCACTGCAAGATGCTATCTTCCCAGGCTTTCTGTTATCAACCCTGTGAAGCATCACCCCTCCCTCTCTGGCTCAGGCCTCCTGGGGGCTTCCCAGGTGTTTCTATCCCTACCTCTGTCCTCTGTTCACCCCCTTGACAGTCCTCTACGCATCAACCTAACTGTGGGCCTTGCCTGCTTTCCTGAGCTCTTGCTTTGTGAGTGCAGGGTGCTCATTGCAATAATCCCCACCACTCCTAGAGGTACATCCGGTCCTCTTTTAAATGCAAATTTCCTAAAGAAACCATCACTAGCCCCTCTTCAGGGGCTTCTCCCCCTCTGAACTCTTTATCTGATGGAGCCAACAGCACAGAATCAACAGACTCCTTGGCACTGTAGACTGCCCCTTCTACCCTTATTGGTGCCTGTGAGCAGCTTGAAGGCAGAGACCATCCGAGAGAGTGAGAGAAAGGATATCTTTGGAATCAGATCCTCTGGGTTCCAGTCTCTCTGTTCCCCTTCTCACAAGTGGAGGGACTTGAGCCAGTCACAAATCATTGTGGAAATGACCTGCAAGACTTAAAGAGTAACACTAGTGTCCTCCCTGAGACGCTCCGCCTGCAGTTTGCACTGTGCAATGACCTGGGCATCGGCACTGAAAGCTCCTCAGAGATTCTAAAATGCAGCAGCCTCAGAGCCATGTGTTCCCTGATTCTGAGAAGATGGGTGAAATTCACTGTAGGATAAAATGCCTCCCACCCAGGGTCCCTATAGTGTGAGAGGTGGAGTGCAGTGCAGCACCCCGTATATGCCACCAACAAGTGCTGTTCAGTATGATAATGATTGAATTTTGTAACTGTCACAGCATCAACCCTCATGTCCTAGATGGAGGAAGAGCCCACAGTCTAGTGCGAAAATAGGAAATACAAAAAACCTATGCTTCTGTGATAGAAACTGACCTGTAGCAAACTCACAGGAGGCTTGTAAAGATTTCGTGGGATTATCTTCAAACCTTCCTAGGCTTGGCTCTTCATTGAGGGCTTCTCTATCCCAGGGCCCAGTGCCATTTCCGTTTGTCACTTGAGCACACTTGCTTTGGCCATGAAGGTCTCCCTCCCCAGCCTTGGTAGGCTCCTGCAGAATTTCTACCTGAGGCTGCTACTTTCAATCCCACTTGGAAAGAGCTGACTAGGCGCTGATGCTGTTGTTTCTAAGGGCAACCATGACCTATCTCAGGTCTCAAGTGATGACGGGCCAGTGGCCAGATGAGGATGCACCCTTTAGAAATTGCTCTTAAATGCAATTATGAGATTCCATTTCCAGAGATGAGACCCATTGTGCACCTGCCCTTTGCCCTATGTCAATGCATTGCCTAGTGTTATGGAGGGCTGATGGCCTTTGAAAGAGTTGGATAGGCAACACTTCTTTTAATGGCCAGCTTTTGCCTTCAGGAAATCAATCAAAGGAAAGATCATGGCTTTAGCATTACCAGGCTTTCTTCTTTGCATTCATCTGCTCTTTCTAAGACAAATAGCTCTTAGCCGTCATTCTTGGTGACAGAGAAAAGGACTGATCGCTGATGGTGGGGGTGCGGGGGAGTCTTGGTACCATTAAGTGAAATGCTTATAGAATGAATACTACCTCTGATTATGAGGGATATTTAAGAGCTTCGATGCTCTGCAGGGCTAGAGAGAAACAAGATGAGAAGTCTCGTAAAAGAGCAGTCAATTATTTTAAAGATGAATTGG
This sequence comes from Mastomys coucha, assembly GCF_008632895.1. Classification (NCBI taxonomy): domain Eukaryota; kingdom Metazoa; phylum Chordata; class Mammalia; order Rodentia; family Muridae; genus Mastomys; species Mastomys coucha. The sequence goes on along the minus strand of NW_022196906.1, from coordinate 91,565,493 downwards.
CATCTTTTAATTCCTCACCAGATAATGAAATATCTATCTGAGCCTAAGGCTGTTGTATCATTTCTGGTATATTCAACAAAATTTATTCAACAGTCATTTATTGAGTGCCCTTCTATGTTAGGCCCCGGGCTCAGGGCTATGGGTACAAGGAAGGGTGGGTAAAAGGAAGGAGAGGCAACAGTGCCCACAGACTGGTGGAGATTTCACTTGAGCAAGGCTTCCCAGGTTGGGCAGGTTGGGAGAACTCGCAAGATAGGGATTCATATCCAGGTGTACGGGCTCACTAAGGATGGTAGAACTTTCTGGATGGCCGGTCAGATGACCTGGATTCTGAGCCCATACAAGGCTGTAAGTCAGACCTGTCCGAGCCACAACTGCACTGGGCTGGCTGAGACCAGCTTTTCAGGATCAGCAGGCAACAAAGTGGGACAAGAGACACCAATTCTCCCTAAAGCCTGCCATATGACATCAGCAATCTTGTCTCTTTACAAAACATAGCTGCTAAAGGTCTTTGTGTTCCTGACTGCAGGTGTTCAAGGAGGGTCAAAAAGGCTCCAGGTTTGCAGAGATTTCTTGGAAAGAAAGGTTTAAAGGAGCCTGGGAGATGAGGTTGTGATTTGGTGTGTCTTCATTTGCTTTTCTATCCATCTTCCTAGCAGTCCTGGGCTCCTCTGCCCCCCCCCCCCCCCGGTTGCATATCGCTCTTGAGGGTTTGAGTCCTGGGTACATTCTGGGTCTAGTAGAGAGAAGAGGTTAGGGCCGCGGAACCAACTGTCACAGCACTGCTTTTGTGTGTTCTTTTCCTCATTGGCAATCTGAAGGTATCCGAGATAGTTAAAAGCTTATTAGATTTCATAAGACCATCTGAGCAAGCCAACATTTAACCAACATATGATAATCAATGGCAGTATCTATTCTATAGTACTGCCCACAGCTATTGGTTTGCTAGTGGAGAATGCTGGAGTGTGGAGACCACAGACCCTACAAATGGCTTTTGGTAGTTCTTAAGTAGGTGACTTGACAAATGAAAAGTATCAGAATTGGCCTATCAGTACTTTTCCTTAGGGCCTGGTAGGATTTTTCTTTTTCTGCACACCTCTCTGTGTAGTTAGAAATTAATTACTCTTTTATTCCATCTAGAAAAAGAAAACAGAACAAAGGATTCCTGCAGAGTTTTATGAGTGATGTGTGGGATGACTAGGTTCCTCAGAAGGCTAGTGAATAGGGAAACTGACTCATTTTCATTGCTTGCTATGAGTTGCGCTCTGAAGGCTTCTGAGGGGATGCATCTCTTGATTCCAAGGCTCTAGCTCAGTGTGTGTCCTGACAGTAGTGATCAGCCACCTGCTAGCCAATATTGCCCTTCATTACTGAAGAACATGTCTCTGTAACTAGCTAGGTGCTAAGGGAATTACGTGGCTGTGAAGCAAACCAGGTACCTGCTCTTTCTGAGGACTGGGACTCAGTTACAGCTGCACTAGTGGCCAACTCAGGTTAATTGAGAGAACCTAGGAACTTAGCCGAGGCCAAGAGGGCTCATCTCAGAGTATGGCTTTAACAAGTGGACTGTCTACTTTTAAAGGAAAGGATGAAGGACAGAGTGAAGGGGAAAAAAAAAGACCTGTTTCCAGGAAGAAGGGGCTTCCAGCTGGCTTACTACCTAGTGTTGGATGGAGGGCAGAGAGCAGCTAGGAAATGGGGCTCTGGACCTTCCTGCATGAGCAAGAATGGTACTTTGGGAAGCTGGTATTGCCCAACCTAAAAAGTAATGATGGCTGAGATATGATGGATAAGGTCCATGCCAAGGTGAGTGGTCTTGGGTTAGAACTGTGGGCTCCTGGGACTCGATATGGAAGCTCCTGGGTTGTCCATAATATCTTAGTCTTTCTTTTCGGTCCCAACTTGAGGACTTTGCAAGATTATTCAAGGTTAAGATTTGTTCTGTCTAGAGGAAGTGACTTCCATGTAAAACCTTCTGGGAAGATCTTGAAAATGGCTGGACGAAGTGACAGGCTTTAAGATCTAGGGAATAGGAACCATGGGTGGAAACCTAAAACCCCTTGTCATTTGTGCTCAAGTAAAGCATATGATACCTTCCTTTAGGACCGAGACCCTCTGTCTGCAGCTCTGCCTGCCTTAGGGGCTGAGATATGCCACTCGACTCTACTCCAGAGAATCTGGACAGCCTTGGCCACGTGGCTGCTTGCCAAGGTTCTGCCAAAAGGAGGAGAGGTGTCATGGAAGGGCAGCCCACTTCCTCAGGGAGCCCCGTCAGATTTACAGGGCTTAAAGCTTGTGCCAAACCAAGAGAATTGAAATTGGATCGGAAAGTTTTTTAACCAATTCCTCCGTCTAAGTAAATCCCTGTTAAGAGGTAGAAATGAGCTCCCATGGGGATGATAACCACAGGAAAACAAGTACAGTAGCATCTTCTGTTTCCAAATTAGATACAAAATCAATGTCTGGTTCCCTGCTAAAAAGCTGAATATCTTGTGTTATAATTTATCCTGAACAGTCAGGCCTAAGGGGGGGTTACCATACTGTAGCCTCTAGCCCTGTGCATGCAGATGCATAGGACATTCTTTTAGTAAAAAGGGTTTATTTATTTGCTTGTTTATTTATTTATTTATGGTGTGTGTGTGTGTGTGTGTGTGTGTGTGTGTGTGTGTGTGTAGTTCTTTTCAGAGGCCAGAAGAGGGTATCAGATCACCTGAAGCTGGAGTTAATAGGTAGTTTAAAGCTAATAAGGGTTCTGGGAATTTGAACTCGGGCTCCCCAGGAAGAGCTGCATGCTCTTCACTGCTGAGCCATCTATTTAGAGTGGCCAAGTCTGGGGGACTGGAAGCTGGTAGCAGTGTAGTGGATAACACAGAACTCAAGGAGAGAGAATCTAGGGACGCTACCTCACTCGGCAGCATATGCCTATGCTTTAGCTCATGTTGTCATAAAGCATCTGTTGCATGCTCCTCGGCAGACAGGAACCTGAGGCTCCAAGTGGAGAGATGCATTCTGAAATACCTTACAGCTGGTTATATGGAACTAGGCATGCGTTACCATGGCAGTGGCTGTGAGGTCTGTAACTGCCTGGAGTCCTTATGAAGGCTGATTTGAACAGGTACAACCTGTGGGTGTTGGCCAAACTGTACCTTCAGCAAAGGGAGTCTCTAGAAGGGACTGGGTGAGTCTTGTCCCTCAGGCCCAGGACAGGGAAGCAGGGACTGCAGGCTTTGATTTTGTCAGTGCTCTCAGGGCAGAGAGCATCTCTCAGGGGTCCACTGTCTCCCTAGTGCAGGTTAGAATAGGTAGTTACAGTATATTGTTGTACCTGATGCTCATGGCAAACATGGAATAGAACTCTGATTGAAGTTAATCAACTTAATCTGAACTGAGGAGCAAAGTAAATCCCAGTCCTAACGAAAGACCTGTGGTCCTGACTCTTGGACACATGTTGCAACAGAAGGTAGACATTTTGGGATTTGAAAATTAACTTCCAGGAGACTAGAAGCTGACATCACTCATGTGTAGCCCACCATGGAGATCAAGTTGACAAGGTAGGACTCTTGAGTGCCTGCACAGTGAATGGACAAGTGCCTTCCTGCGGCCTTTCTGCAGAGCATGTCCTAATGTTCTGCATGGAGATTTTTGAGCAGATGCTGAGTCATGGCTACAGTCAACACAACAGCTGACTCAGTCCAAGAGCTCCCAGGACCACAAGCCTTCATGAGTTCTCACAGCATGCATGACCTCTGCGGAGGGCCTCTGACTCCTTACTTCATGACATTCCCTTAAGTCCCCGCGATGGGTCCTAGGACAAGAGATGGGGTCTTGCAGTAACATTAGTATGGTTTTTTCATAGAGAGTTCAAGTCAAGAGTTTGGAAAAGTCAATGAATGAAGGTAGCATGACCTTTATAGATACTAATCATCAAGGTCACAGAATCTGGCCAAATGCTTTACCACAGGGACCCTAACTGATCTGCTGCACTGGGAGAGCAGAGGAGGGCAGAGGCATCCCCAAGTCACAGTATAGTGTCTTAGTCCCCTGATTAATGCAGCCAGCAGTAAAACTCTTCCACAATGGGTGGGGCCATTTAAATTTGCCATGACTGAATTTTTTTTTTCTAGATAGGGTTTCTCTGTATAGCCCTGACTGTCCTGGAACTCACTATGTTGACCAGGCTGGCCTCAAACTCAGAAATCCACCTGCCTCTGCCTCCCAAGTGCTGGGATTAAAGGCATGCGCTACCACTGCCCAGCACAATGACTGAATATTAAGGTGAGAATTACATCTGCCACTTAAGGAAACAGCTACCAGCTCCCATATGCAAGGCACTGGGCCAGGTGCTGTATATGCTGGGTCTCCCAGAGTCCTGAAATAATACAGAAACAAGCAACTATTCTCCTGAATACACCTTTTGGACATGAGGTTTAGCTGGCAAGTGCAGTTCCATAGTGGTGGAGGCATAGACTTACCTGCTGGCTCCACTTTTAATCTTCTTTCTACTTCCCTGTTCATGACCAGGTAACAACCAACTACCCATGATCCTAATGTTCCTAAAGGCACAGCAGGATCTCCCACCACCTCTCATCACCCCACAATGGAATGTACCTTCAAACAATGAACCAGGATAATCCTCTCCTCTAAGCTGTTCTGTCAGGTTTTGGTGACAGTATTGTAAAAGCAGCTAACACTTGTACTTAGCAAGGGATGGCTACATCAGAAAAATGAACACTAGCGACAGACATGACATCTCTGGCTCACCTCATCTCTGGGACAGTGGCTGGGGTTGAATTGTTTCCCATCTCTCGGTCTCTTCTTCCTTAACTCTGCTACACAGGTGCTGAACATTCCAAGAGGAAGTGTTCTGCGGGTGCTTGTGTACCAGCATGTGTACGTATGTGCACACGTGTGCCTATGTATACACGATGGTAAACTAAAGACCTTTAACTCTTCCTGCCAGTCATACTTCCTAGAAGCAAGGATCCGTCCTGCTCTTTAGAAGTCCATGAATAATGAAGCTCTGCCTGTCACCTGCCTCCCTTTCCTGCTCCAGCAAGGTGGCTCCTGGGCTTCTGTTGGGGAAGGCAGCAGCCAATGGGAGCCAATGGGTGTCCTCACAAGCAAGTTGACTGAGTGGGGCTGAGAGAGAATAAGGGGGGTGGGTAGGCAGGAGGGAGAAGAGGGGTTAGGGATCTTTTAGGACTCCTCCCCTTGGATTGTGGTCCCACAAACTCCTCATTTCTTATCATTTTGCTCTCTATTCTTTTTTTTTTTTTTTCTAGAATCTCAGATGGGCTTGAATAAAGTGTTGGCATTAGCCACAACAGGGTCAGGGTCAGCTTGTTTGTTTTACTGAGGCAAGATGTCACATGACCCAGGCCTAAGGATGACCTTGACCCCTGGTCCTCCTGCCTCTGCCTCTGGAGTTCAGGGATTGGGTAGATTTTATATCTCTACCTTTTTTATTCTAACCCATGAATCTTCCAGGAAGCTCTTAGAGGAAGCATTCTGGCATCAGAATAACTGATTACATGCCAGCACCTTTCTGGATCACAGGCTTTGAAAGTCCTTCCCTTGCCTGATGCTGGTTCTTTGCCAAGCCCACATAGTCTGGAGGCCCAGGGTAGTGGGGGCTGCCTGGCCAGTGGCCTGTGCATAGCACAAAGCTGCTGGCTGGCCCAGAGCGGACCATGCTTGCTTGTCACACGGGCCAGGGTGGAGGTCAACCACATTGTTTTGTCACCTTTACCTGCTGAGATAAATATAGCTCTGGAATTGAGGTTATTTCTTCATCTTCTCTGCTCACTGTGTTCTTAATAGTTCCCTTGCTGGCTGGTTTCCATGGCACGTGGTGACATGGGAGGAATTGATATTTCTCATTTTGGCAGTGGGAGGGGGGCTGGCTCTAAGAAGCCCCCAAGTAGCAGCGTCTGCTTCCGAGGAACTCTGTGTCAAGTACAGACATCAGAGGACATCAGAAAAGGCCTCTTGCAGCATAGACAGGGAAACGGAAGGGGCATTTCGTCTTAGCTAAACCAGGAGTAGGAAAAAAAAAAAAAAAGGATTCTGAACTTATCTCTGCTAGAATTTAAAAAAAATTTTTTTTTGTTGTTTTAATCCAATAAAACCAAGTGAAGTGCTGTGTTTTCCTCAGTCTTGGCCACTGATGAAACTTTTTTCTCAGGGGAGGTCTTGTTTTTGAAATGTTGCCATGGGGATTGTAGCTCCATCCTCAGGAAGAGTTCCCTGGGGTGGGTGCGCCGGGCAGAGGCAGGTGGAAGAGCAAGTGTGAACACTTGTGGAGAGCTTCAGGCTTGGCTTCCTTATCCTGGGCGCATAGGGCAGATCTAGGAAGCAGAGAAGACAAAACAAGATGAGTATTACGTTTTAAACATAGAAAACTATTATCAGATAAAGAGTAACCGTGCCCCCTCTAGGCACAGCTCTGATTAATGTCCTATTGTCCCAGTCACAATCAGTGAATGTTGAGCTCACTGAAGTGGAACATGGCTGACTTTGCTCTTTTCTGGGAAGTGGGAGTTAGGGTGTGGTGTGTGCGTGTGTGGGCATATGAGTGTGTATGTGTGCTCGCCAGCTTCCTGTTACTGCGACAGAATGCCTGAGATCACTTAAAAAGAAGAGGGGTGTTTTGGGCTCAGGCTTCCAGAGAGTACACAGTCCGTCTCCACTATGGGCCTGTGACAAGGCAGGGCATCCTGGTGTGGAACGTGTCAGTGTATTTTTATCACTTCATGATGGTCAGGAAGCAGAAGTGGGGTGGGGAGTACCCAGTATTCCTTCAAGCTCCCAACCATGACATAACTTCCTGTGACTGAAGATCCTCTCCTTCTTAAAGATTTCACCACTTGCTAGTCTCACCACAGGCTAATGACCAAGCCTTAGACCCTGTGAGCATTTAACATTGAAGAATCAAATCATAACGGGAGGACAGAGAACATGAATTAAACCCCCATCTTTGCAAGCCGAAAATAGACAAGGCCCAGTGGTGAATACGGCTGCATAAGATGTCATTTAGTCAGATGGAGGTCAGGGAAAAATCAGCTCAAATAGTTGCGCCTCCTGCATCTGAGGAGTGGAAAATGGAACGGAGAGGAGATTCAAGGATGACGGGGCAATTTTTTATTTTTTATTTTTGCAACAAACTCGGTAGAACCGTTTGCTTCTTCTAACAATATGCGTGTAGAGACTTGATAAAAAAGTAGTAACCACCAGTATAAAGGGGTCAATCCTGGACAGCAAAGCCAGATTCAGCTGGTAGTATTTATACAGCAGATGCATTCATATATATATATATATATATATATATATATATATATATATATACATACATACAGAACAATAATAACCAAAGGAAAAGCTATTAATGTAAGTGTTGGTGGGACATAGAAAGAGTTGGGGGGGAACTCAGGATTATTATTATTATTATTATTATTATTATTATTTTGATTTTGATTTTTGATTTTTCGAGACAAAGTTTCTCTGTGTAACCCTGACTGTCCTGGAACTCACTCTATAGACCAGGCTGGCCTGGAACTCAGAAATCCACCTGTCTCTGCTCCCAAGTGCTGGGATTCAAGGAGTGCGCTACCACTGCCCGGCAATTATTTTTTTAATTAAAAAGTGTTACACAAAAATAAAAAAAAATATGTACATAGTTACAAATGTAATAAGAAAAAAATTGAAAGTGTCATTTCTAATGAGGTCTCTTGCTCTTGTCCCCATGCAGGGAATGGCAGGTCTAGATAACCCTGAGCACCTGACCCTCTGCCATCTGAGGCCACTGTACTAGAGACTATTGGTCTGCTCTGAAGAACCAGGGCTCTGGGAAGTTTCTTTGGTGACTCTAGGCTCCCTGCCTATCCACGGACACCCTAAATCTTCCAAAACCAGAGCCCTGAAGCTCTGTCACCTGTCCATGGAAGTTGCCCCAGGGTGAATTTGGAATAAATCTGTTGTCTTTTATTTGTATATTTTCTTGATCATAGAACTCAAAATAGCGTTGGTCCATTTCTTTTTCTTTTTGCTGAAGAGTAGGCTCCTAGGCAAAACCCCAGTGCCTTCTTGCTTGGGTGTGGGGTCTTCTTTTTGTTGTTAGACAGTCATGAGGTACTTTCTACACATTACTAGCACCTCTGTCACTGTCAGCCAACATTTGTGTTCCAAAGCTGAACTATCAGGTTTCTCCTTTCTGGCTTCCTCTCCCTCCAACTTAGTGTTCCTGATCCCAGTAAATGACATTTGTATGAATTCAGTTGTTCAGACTATTTTATAGACATTATTTTTCTTATTCTGCGTCACACCCAAGGAAATCTGTGGATTCTACTTCCGTCTGCATCTGGAGCCTCTCCATTATTCAGCTTGTATCGCTGGCTCTCTCTGCTCAGGCCACCTAAATGACTGCACTGGCCTCCAGACAGTCTCCCTGTACCAACCTGTCTCCCTGCACAAACACTCTGGCAGTGCAGATCTTCGAGCTCCACTACCTTCGCAGTGAGCCTCAAGTTAAGCCTCGGGTCCTCCCAGTGAGGAGCACCTGTCTGCAGGACTGGCCTATCTCTCTGGTCCCACTTCCCACCATCCCTCCTCTAGCTTCCTCCATTTCATCCATACCTCCTGTCTATGGACCTCTGGTTAGATATAAGCTCATCTCAAAGGCCTTTTCCTGAGGATATTGCGTAACAGGACCTCCCTCCCCTGTACTCTAATGTCTGTCCTTCTTTCTGTTTTATAGCTCTTATAGTACTGCTATTTTTATTTTAATATATATATATATAAATATATAAAATTATACACACATACACACACACACACACACACACACACACACACACACACACACAGGATCTATGCATCCTCCTAAGGTCATTTTGACCTTTCTATTTATCCACAGCCCCAAACCAGGCCACTGGTCCAGTCCAGTACCCACTTAGTAGATACATGTTGCACCAGTGAGTACATTGTATACCCACTGTGAGCAGAGCCTTTCTGGGCATCACAGGACATACAGACTTGGGATTCAGGCTTGCTTCAGGTTAGTGATTGCTTGGAAATGTCACACTGGCTTCCAAAATGGATTATGGAGATGGGGTATACCTTCTCAGTTCCCTCTTGGAATTCTTATCTTCTTGGCTGGAATAAATGGTGTGTGGTATTATAGGGTATGGGACAGAGAATTCCCTGCAGTTGGGGATTTATGTGTAGGTCTGAGTGGGCAAAGCAAAGCTATCTCCATTGATGGGTCATCTGCACATAGGTGGGTTTTACTGATGTGTCTCAAAGGTGCCATCTCTCTTCTCTCACCTTTTTTTGGAAAATGTCATTCTCTCAACTGACTTTTTGAAAAGATTTAGCCATGCACTTGGGAGGTAATGCAGCCCCCATTCCCAAATTGCCCTCTTTGTGAAATTGATATTTAACAAAACCTTTTTGCATATTACTTCATTCTTAGCTCTGTTTTAGGCTGTGGGGAGCAAGGTGGAACCATTGGCCCTGAGTTTATGCCTCCTTATAGGGGCTACAGTGAGACAGACAAAAGAGCACAGGTCTACTTGGGGCAAAGGTGCCCTTTGGAAACAGGTTCTGTGTAGCTTTTATCAGTCTGCATGTCAGGATGACTGTACCAAGCCCCCATTACGTTGACTTTCTTCTTCACCAAATGGAAAACCAGCCATTAATTAAATGTCAATGACTATTCCTGCTAGTTCAATTTTCTGGTTCTATCTAATTAGAATTAAATGATAAGAGAGGTTAGGCAGGCTAAATCAAAGGAACAAAAAAGAGTTCAGGCTTCCAAACTGTGCCCTTGCAATTGCTAAATCAATTTCAATTAGCTGCCTAAAGCCTTTTGTTTGGTTGCCCTGTGAAACAAGGTGGTTGTGGTTTTGGAGAGACTCTTTGCTGTCTTCAGTCACACACATTGACTTTGCCATCCATGGTCCCAAGAATTCTTTGGGCTCAGATTAAAGTCACAGATACCTAAGGCAATTCTGCTTTCAGACTGCTCTATCCTGCCCCTCTGTCTCCTGCTGACGTCAAGCTCAGGTGCAGCTGCGTTGGAGGGCTGCTGTGATCTCTGCGCTGTCCCCTCCTTCTTGGCAAAGCACAGCAGAGAGCCCTGTGAGATGGGGAGCTTGCCAATTCAGCCAATAAGATTCATTTGCTAACCAGAAGAAGCCAAATTCACTGTGGGCAGAATTTCTTAACTGAATGAAGTATTCATCAGCAAATTAAGACATACCACAGCTTGAGCATATTTAACACCTAATCCCAAGTGTATCCAAATCTAAAAACTTTTCTGAACTATAATGAGACATTATAAGTAGAAAAATTTAGACCATATGACTTTATTTTGTGGACAAAATTGGGTTTAAAATCTTGTATGAATTTGGTGTCATGCTATGTGCATAAAGTGTGTGTAAAACTTAGATAAAATCCATGTTTAGACCTGGGATTTCTACTCAAGATTCCTAGTATGTATAAGAAAACACCTGTCATCCAAAGGAACCTGAATGTGGAACACATCTGGTCCCAAACATTTGTATAAGGAATAATGTGTACAACTTATCACTTTGGTTTTGGTTGACTTTTTATATTTTCAGATATTATCAATATTATATTTATTAGCTTTATACAGGTTGGATAACTGAACCTAATTTTGTTTTTAGTGACAGTGTGCTCATAGATTTCCAAGTAACTATGATATCTTTGGTGTTAAAATGCTGCCAAGGTGTCTTCCATTCTACTGACAATGTTGTTGATGGCTGGGGTGCCAGGTGTTTTGACAACACTTAGAAATATATCTTTATTTAATAGGATCTGAAAATGATCAGTGTTCACAGATCTGGCACCTTACACCTTACACCTTACTCTAGCCTTTCGTCAGAGCAAGGACCTCATCCACCCAGGGCTAAGGTTCAGAAACCACCTGTTTGAGGACAGCTCCAGCTAAAGTTTCACTGAATCACTGCTAAAAGTCACTGGATGAAAATTCACCTCAAGGCAGAAACTAGCTCTTGTGGCAGCCAGCTCATATAACATAGATATATGAGAAAAATCTCATTTCAGATTCAGGAAAAATAAACAGGCTCTAGACATGACCAGGGAGTATTAAAATAAATGGGCTAATGTTTATACTGGTAGCCATTTGTTCAAATCTTGTGTGTGTGTGTGTGTGTGTGTGTGTGTGTGTGTGTGTGTGTGATTCAGTCTGTCTGTCTTTGACTTAGGGCTTCTTAATGAGCAATACTCCAATGTAACCATCAATGTTAGAATCAAACCAGCAAATGAATACACAAAATTAGCCCCAGACTTAGTATTTTCCTTCCTTTACTGGAAAGTCTGGTGGTTGGTTTTCCTTTGATCTATGCATAGTTTTTGCTGTAGGCTTGATGTATTTTCTCGTACATTTAATAAACAGTTGTTCATGTGGAAATCTGTTTATAGGCACACTGGACTGCATGCTGCATTCCTTCTCCTTTGGGGATCCTAACTTTGAATCTTCGGGTTTGTTTGTTTAAATTGGAGGACTCACAGAAGCTATGGAAACAGAAAAGGTCCATGGGGGATTTTAAGGCAGTGGGATAGTAAAATATAGGCATCACAAATCAGGGAGGAGAATGCCGTAGGGGAGGGTGTGGCTAAATGGGGAGGATGAAAAAAGGGAAGAGCAGAAGCATGGACACAGGGAGGGATAACTATTACTAATAACCATTGAAAAAGCCACATTAAAACCTACTATAAACATATGTAGAAAGTTTGAACATAGTTATTCAATATTGAAGGGTTAATGTCTCTCTGAGATGCCATAGGCTATCAAACAAATCAGGTGTGGGGTTACTACCTTTAGAATTATTGGGCATGGGTGCTGCAGGGTATTTGATCACACTGTGAACCTCAAGGTTGTGTTATTTACTGAAAAACACTATTTCTAGTTTTGGTGTGGCTTAGCCTTAATACAGACACACTCTTGGTATACACCTTTATCCCAAACAATGAAGGAAAGTTAATTTGTAGAAAGAAGCACCCATGTTTGAAAGTTATAAATTGAGTGGCAGACAAAGAGATGAATCAGAATAAGATTTGACAGAATAGGATATGCCCAACTCTCTTGAAAAGAGAGGAAAGGGAAGCTACTTAAGAGGCAGTGCAGAAGTAGCAGAAGACAGTTTTACCAGGAGAGTTTTACAGAGGCAGATTGAATAGAGAACAAGATAGCCACGGATGACTACAGAATGATCCAGAGAATAAGGAGCTAGAATATTATAAGAGAATGCCAGAGTTAGTTGAGGCCAAACAGAGTAACTCAGTCAGACTCCAAGAGAATCCATACTGAATCAGTCAGTTTGGAAAGGTGTTTGAGTCAGAAAAGATGAGTTGAATTAGTCAGCCAGAGATTAGAAAAGAACTAGTTAGGGATAAGCTTATTCATCAGCTATTTCAGAGACTGCAAACATTCTAGACCTGGATTAGGTACAGAGGCTAAAAGCTTCCAGGACTAGGCACAGGTTAGTAGACAAAAGCTTCCAAGACAGTATTTGAGTCAGGTGAATAAAAGTTACTTTTACACATGGGGTCCCATAGATCCCCAAAACAACACAAGCTATTGGCATTGCTCTTCCTTACCAACCAGATCTCACTGATAGTAATAAGACCCTATTGTTAAAGATACAACATACTTGAATCGCAGGGCATATAAAACTTAAGCTGGTACTGGCCTGGAAACTTCTTTCCTACTGAATAGCTTTCCTGAGGTTGGAAGTTCCCATGTAGACTATTGGGGAAAGAAAAGCCATAAACACTCACATTTCTATAAACCTAATGAGGTACAATAATGAGTTTTCTGGCAAGATATGACTACTGGAGCAATAATGGCATGAATGATATGGGAGTTACAAACTGCTTTCTGAGGGGATTTGATATCCATTACACACACACACACACACACACACACACACACACATACATACACACTATATGCATATATATAATACATATGTATATAAAATATATAATATGTAAAATATATAAAATGTATAAAAGTGTATAATATATATACAACACACATATATGTATACACACACATATATATACATATATATGTATATACACACACACACACACACACACACACATATATGATCATAGGCCCTAGGGGAGAACCTACTATTATTTTGCTCAGTGGACAAAAGAACAAACTGGTTTCTTCTTATCTTTATACTCATAGACTAGTGAAGCTTTCAACCCTCCTCAGAGAAGCCTTTATTTGGCCATGGATGATGATTAATACAGAAACTCATAACTGGCAAAAACGTAGAAAATAAGAAGCTGTGGAATGATCAGCTCTAACTGGGACATCTGCATCATACTCTTTTAAGGTCCAGGGACCATTGTAGGAAAAGGAGCGGGATGATTGTAACAGCGAGCGGTTGCAGAAGACTAGCATGAAGCAATATTTTCCGGATGTGACAGGGCCATTGTACACATGAGTCACAGTAGCTTTGATTTCCATACACAAGATCTATACAAGATCAAGCCAATCAAAATAACAGGATGAATGGGAGAGGGGCTCAAAAAATATTGGCAGTTGATGGTTTCTAGAGGAAGGAAAGTGGCAGTTTTCCTCAAGGGTGTGGCTTCCAATGGACTATCCCATGTTCCAATGGCTAACCAAAACCCATGCACTTGTAAGTAGCACAGTTTGGACTCAGCTAGTTAAAAAAGAGTAAATGAGGGTGGGAAAGAGACAAGGTGAAAGGATCTACTGCAAGGGGTTAGGAGGGAGGAAACGGGGTGGGTTTTACGAAAACACAGCATTTGTGTGTGGAATTCCCATAGAATAAATAAAAGATACGAAATTTGGGGAGGACCTTTTTTATTTGGTGGAACATAATCTATGTATATTGAAATATTAATTAGGAAGAAATGTTAAACTGTGAATTTCATCTGGAGAAATGATGTACCTGAAAGGGTCCCTGTGGGGCCTTCCTCTTAGCTCAGCATCATGACTGCGTTTACTCATTCATTCCAAGTCCTCCTGGAAGGAATCTCACTTAACCAATTGCCATGAGTCTCCTGTGCCAGAATTCCTGTGGTATGAATTTTGGGGATAAGGTATATATTTTATGTTTCTGAGACATCATTGGTCTCTACAAAATCGTACACATTGAGCAATTTATTTATTTATTTATTTATTTATTTTCGAGACAGGGTTTCTCTTTATACCCCTGGTTATATTGGAACTCACTCTGTAGACCAGGTTGACCTCGAATTCAGAAATCCACTTACCTCTGCCTCCCAAGGGCTGGGATTAAAGGCATGCACCACCACTGCCTGGGGAGCATTTTATTTAAAAATGAATTTTTAAATACCATATGATTTAAATTTTTTAGTGAATCAAAATGTTACTTTCACCATGTTACTGATAGGAGTCAGCTGTGTAATAATTAAAGATGTAGTTTTTTTTTAACATAATTAAAATTCAACTTCTTAGGTATTGTGTCTGATGCTTTGGCTTTTATAAAGTGTTCTGCATTCTGAATGGGGACTTCCCCAGTCAGTAGCATGCTATTAACTTTGTACATTTTTCATAATGTGAAATTAAATCCTGCCATCAAATGTTTCTAAAATGCATACATCAAGTGATTCTCCTACTTAATCATCTATAATTTGATTCAACATCCCCAAATGAACTTTCCTCATTACATTTAATTTTTATCCCCTCTTGATTCTCTTCATGGGACCATGGGTAAAGTTTATTAATGTCAGGCCATACATCGACCTCTCTCTCTAATCTGCCAAGCAGTGGCTTACTATATTGGAAACAGTGGCGTTTGTGAAGATATTCATCATGGGAGGAGGGACCTGCGGAAGTTACTGGGTGTGTTTGGGAAGGCAGCCGACACAAAGAGCTGCAGGTACCAATGAATGTTAACCAAAGGGACGGGTCCATTTCAGGCTTAGCCAAGAGCTTTACTGCTGGCTTCAGGACCTTTTCTGGGGTGAGTCAGCTGAGCACCTTAGAGTGCTGGTGCTGTTCAGTGTGGCAGTTACGGTAACATGCATACTTCAGGGTGGCATGCGCAAACAGAAACTGCATGCTCACGTTCTATTTTAATAGCTTAAGCTGAAATAGCCATGCACAGGGTCTGGCCACTGTGTTGGATACTTGAGATTTAAACCGTATTGCACCAGTGTTTATGGATGTAGCTGCGGCTGGTGTTCTTCAGCACTCAACATTTTTCCAATCTCCAGAAAGCTTTCCCCCTTCCCTTGGGGGCAGATTGCTGTGTTTTTTTTTTTCTTTTTCTTTTTTTCCTGTGAAACTATTGATGAAAGATGGATCGTGTTTGTAGGATCTGTCTGGGTTTCTGAGAAAAGAACTGTAATTTTACAGAGCAAGTTTCAGAATGTATTGACAAGTTTAAAGTAAATTATTATGTGCACACAAAGGCTTTTGTTGTAAATCATTGCTGTAATTATTAATAATAACTGCTATCCTTTCCTGCGTACCTTGTTTGGTAGGAGGCAATGTGCTTGGCTTTGTTACTAATTTCTATTTTAGCCCTTGAGTCTGGATCCTCTTGCCCAGTATAAGTGACAGACAGCCTTCTGATTTTGAGGTGTCCTCCAACTCTACATTCTTTTGGCCCGCAGGCCAGCATGTTTCTAGGGTGTGGGTTGCTTGTTCAACCTTGCCACCTCATCTCATGGTGTATCTTAGTACTCCTTATACTAACAGCTAGTCTGGTTTTCCCTCTTGTCTAGCTCTTTAAAGGACGATATATTGCTCAGAACCCATATTAACGTTTCTCTGGTGCTCTTGGTAGGTTTTCTTTTTCAACCTTTATATAATTTTCTTAAAATTATGCATTCTATACTGCTTGGTTACACTCAGCTCAAAGCTAGTGTCTACGTGTGTTTTCCTGGAGTGTAAGGGTAGTGGATCTCTTGTGGGTTACCTTTGTTCGAACACCAGGGCTTGTGTAAGGCTCCACTCACTACATACCCAGGGCCTAGCTGTGGGGTGGTATTAATGCAGCATATTTGAAAGTGGGAAAGAAAGCTTTGGGAGATGGTGTCGCCACTGAAGTCTGGGTGTCTACAGGAAATGCACTTCTCGTTTGTGCCCTGCGGCTGCTCTTATGCACTCTCCCTGACGTATGCACGATTATACATACGCACTATGTAGCTTGATGCCATTTAAAAATATTTCCATTGGTATCTTAATCCTAAGAAGAAAATCACCCCTAGTGATGTAGTTTTGCTGGCTACTGTAAAGTCAGGTATTTTTGAAAATCCAATTAATTCAAACCAAAAGTCGAGCTTCTCCCTTTTCGCTTGTGCAGTTTGGAGAGATAATGAGAGATGATCGCGCCTGGCTCTGGGCCCTTGCAAAGTGCTCATGGCAGTGTCCTTTGGAAGAAAGTAGAAAGTGATATCTATATGTTCACACCCCCCACCCCGCATCTGTTAGATGAAACCATGGAGACTTGCCACAAGGAAAGAATATTAAAGATGGGCAGGAAAATGTTAAAAATACAAACTTTCATATCCACAACACTAAAACCTGGGGAGCAAATAAAGTCACTGAGTGTTGGCTGCGCTGTTCTCAGCAATCCACCGCCATCCTCTCTCAGAAAGCCACCACATGATGCCACTGCTTGGTGCTTATATTTTATAAGCAAGGATTTATTTAATTAAAGAGTCAAAATTTCCCTTAAATATTTTCTTCTAATACAAAGGAAACAGAGCAGTGGTGGTTGGCAGGGCTACCCTTCACCTGAGTGTGCCGGCAGGCATCTTCAGGCCTCCTGTCTCCACAGACCTTGATTGTCCTGCTGAGACCAGCTGAGGCTCTGACACATGGGTTCTTTTGCATCGCTGATGACAACAGAAGTCTCTAACCTTCGAAGGAGTACAGACTCTGAGCTGTCAGAACCAAAACGTTAGTAGGATAATTTAGATTTCATTCTAGAAAGTTCATCTCTCCTGTGGGCTCCCATTATTCCTCCAACTACAGTGAAGAGTGAGGACAGGGAAGGTTGTTCTCCCATGGATGCAGGGACCGACCTGAGTTCTTAGACACAGACTGGCCAGGATCTTTATTTAGCATCAGAAACCTGGTGCTAGGTTGGTCTCCACTTTCCTAGTTGAGTTAGCATGATGAAAGCGGCAGTTTTCAATGACACTTTAATGGGAATGCTTGCCTTCCAGAACCAGGGATTTGCCTAAGGAGGGACAGAACTGATGGAAGAGCCCTCAGTGCCTTGCCAGCCAGAGTTTCAAACTCTTCCAATGCCTTATTGGGCACTTCTAGACTCCCTTTATATTTCAGTCATTGCAAACAAACAAAAAGATAAAAGAATACAAATCATGCTAGTTTCGTATAGACAACAGATTTTCAGCTGGATGGAGTTTTCAAGCAGCATTAAGGACAAACATGGAGAGGACCTTCAAATATGATGACCCCCTGACCTTACATCCTGCAGTATCTATGGAACACCAGTCATGCCATTTACTGCTTGGCAACCGAGTATTTTCCTCAGTTGTGTTCAATATGTGCAGTTGCTCTAGTGAGACAGTGAGTCGGGGAGACTTAGAGCTGGCTTCCTTGAGATGTGGGACAACACTGTGGCAGGGAATGAGGGGTGGAAAGATGTTCTAGCAGACAAAGTTATCAGGGCCCATCAGAGAGCTTGGGTGTTAGAGGGTCTGCTGTGGGCCTATCTGAATTCAGAAGCATTTATGTGGAAATGCTGTTGGAGTTTGGGCTCAAGTGAGAGAGTGATCTCTGTTTGATAATGATGGAAGTTCAACCTCCCTGTGTCCTCATCAGGGTCAGGAGAAGCTCTCTATGCCAGAGCAGCCCCTCCTGTATTGTTTAGTTGGTCTTGAGATAGGCTGAGAACCAACACAGGTGTCACAGATGAGCCATGGTCTAGGTGGGACCATGATTCACTGTGCTTCCAATGCTGATGTTGTAATGCCTATCAGGGCATCCTTCTTTGGCCACCTTGGACTCAGGTCAGTGGCGGGCCTCACAGGTACTTTTGTATGTACCCAGGGCCCTTCTCTTCCATGGCAGGAGTGGGATGCCCATCCTGGGCCAAGGCTTGCTTTCTTCTTTGCTCACTCCTCTCTGATGCTTTTGGACAGGTGTGGTCTGGTCCTCCTGCCTTCCTGACTCCACCCACTCACTCCAGTGTGCTTCTCTTCTCCCACTGATGGAGAACACACTGGTTCATATAAGGCTTGTCCCCATTACTTCTGTGTGATAGTTCCTTATCTTCTATCATTCTCCTTACCTATGGGGTGCTTTGGACACATTAGCTTGCCTTACCTCAAGTGAGGTCTCATTCCTGTCCATGCAGAGTTGGGCACTCTCTTGTTCTTTTATCTCCAAAGGAGTATGTGACAGTGAGCTCCAGAGTGCTGACAGATCACAAACTCCCTCCTCTTTTCTGTGCTTGGTAAACCTCCCTTCAGAGTAGCATGGGAGGACTCTGCCTCCCACCCTGTCAGTCCATGGCCCTTCTGAATTGCCTTCTTTCTGAAAGACCCCTGCCAGCAACATTGTAAATTCCTGGGAAATTGAATTAGTTGGTTCAAAAGGTGTGATGCAGGGGTTTTTAGAAGTGTCACTTGGTGCAGAAAATTGGAAATAATCTGATCCTCCCATTTTATTTTCTTAATAAACTACATGACTTCAAAGATGAAGAGCTGATAGGAGCCATTCTTACTCTTGACCGGATAACAGAAAGAGCGTGCAGGGTCCACATCCTGAGAACACCCTGTGTTGCTTGCATGCATTGGAGGGCTCAAGTCAGCTTCTGTAACCACTCTATTGCTGTTTTAACGTTACTATATTTAACATTACTATATTTAGTACATTTAACATTACATTGTTTAGTGTATTTAACATTACTATGTTTTCCATTCTTATAATTGGAAATCTTTATTTTTTTATTCCCCCATAACAATGTCATCTAAATGTTCACCAAGGAGCAGTGCTAGTCTTAAAAATTGAACCCGAATACCAATAAGTTTGGTCCAGAAGGTAAAGCTGATAATAACTATGAAGAAGGTCAGCTGCCTGTTGTGAGCCTCTGCATGCAAATGTGGGCTGGAGGACTCCATGGGATATTAAGGCCAATGTTGATAAAAGAAAAAGCAGCTGGAGAAGCAAATATGCAAACTAGCTTGCAGTTTCAGATGCTCCTGTGAGTCAGCCCCTTCCTCATTTACCCTGGAGTCCTGAACATATCTGCTTCAAGTTGTCTGCCTCTCTCAGAAATGCATCTTTTGCTCAAAATGCAATCATCCTGCAAGGTCAGCGGGGCCACCCAACATGGAAAAGACTTTACTTTTACTCACAAATTATTGGTATATTGATATTCATTGCTTAATGAGGTGGCAGAGACTCATTATAGACAGAACCCAAGGTAGAAGCCTAGCTGGGGATATTAGAACTCAAACGGAAGATGTGGTATGGCACAGGTAAGTTAAAAAATGACACCAAAGTCACATGATTTTTCCCAACATACTTTGGATTCCATTGTTTGTATACAGCAATAGTTCTCAATCTTCCCAATGCTATGCAACCCTTTAACATAGTTCCTCATGTTGTGGTGACCCTTAACCATAAAATTATCTTCTTTGCTACTTTATAACTGTAATGTTGTTACTGTTATGAATCATAATATAAATATCTGATATGCAGGATATCTGTCTGATATGCTTCCTCAGACACTCGTGTGTAGTCTGTTTGTCAAAGCTGAATCCCGTGCCCACCTGGCCAGAATCCCTAGTCCCGTAGAACAAGGGACCCCCGCAAGAAATCCCAGTCCGCGGCAATATGCGACCCCTAAAGGGGTAGTGGCCCACAGGTTGAGAACCACTGGTATACAGAATGGCTTTATAGCTGTATAAGGTAAATTGCTTAAGCGTTAATAATCACATATTACATTTTAATATACTTTAAAGTATAGCTACTACATGATACTCATGATACAAAGTTTCCCTTGAAAATAAAATGATTTACATGAACAAAGCAGATCTGTTTAAACAAACATTTTTAAGTACAGAATAGTACAGGTGGCACATAGCCGTAGCAGCAAGTGTGAAAGTATTATGTAAATGACAGAGTTTTGGAAGCAGTTAGCTTTAAGTCAGGTAAATATGGGCACTGAGTTGATGGAAAACCTGCTGAGCACCCATTGTTCTTTTGGGGCGATATAGTGCATAATTGGATGTAGTGCTACTTTATATGCAGCTAATTTCAGAGACTAAAACAACCATATCTATTAAATGCTATTTTATTTGATTAATAAAAATGCTAGATTGTTTTAGGGTTGAATAAATATAAAATGTTAATTGGATATAAAGTGCTTATTTATGTGATCATGGGCATTGCCATAAAACGATAAGACAGTTATTACTGTTTAATATTGCTTTAATCAGAAGTGCTCTTGGGAAAGCTAGAAGACAATAGTGTCTCCCCACAGTAGCTCGCGAGGAACTGGAGTGATGAGCAGTTGGGATTGAGCAGGGACATCGGCTGGTGTCAAGCTGCATTTTGGAGGCTACAGAATTGCTACATTTAATTGAATATTTATTGAGGATGGACTGTTGTTACGCTCTCTTAGGTCTTGTGAGGAAGTTAGGTTAAATCGTACCAGGTGCAAGTGATAGAAATTCCAACACTGGCTGAAGCAATTCATAAATTTGTGTGGCAAATGCAATGGTGGCTTGGAGTGCCATCCTGCCTGTAACTGACATTACTGAAATATAACCATTTCTATGTAGGTTTGTTGATGCGCTGAGATGGCTTTATGTGACACCTGGGCTTGGGATGTGGTCACCTGTGTGTAGTGATAACAGAAGATGGTCTCCCACAGGAAGGCAGCATCCCTGTTATCAGTCAGAGGCTTGATGATGGGCTCATTGGTCCTGGGGAGAATGCAACTTGGAGCAAAACTTTTTGACAAGAGGACAGTATAGAGAGGTCAGTTTTGAAGGGGCTCATAACATGGAGGTCTGTGTGAAAATGAGGCGTATGAGGAGCTAGAAATTGGAGCTTTGAGATGCAATGAATTGTAAGAATGGAGAGCTGAAACAGAATCATAATGGACTCTTTTGAGAATAAAGAATGGATCCTTCTAGTGGACAGTCTTCTGCCTTCCTCTCCTGAGAGATGATGGGTTTGAGGAATGGTGGCTGAGGCACCCCAGCAGAAAGGTCAGGTCTGCTGTGCAAAGCTCACCTGAATTGGAGCTCTCCTGGTGCACTGGCAACGTCTCCACTGTTCTCCCTATAGGCATGACTCTGTGGTATCAAATCCTTATCTTAATACCCAGCATGCCTTCTCCTGAAGGGACTTTTGCTCCAAACGTATATACACCAGAATTATACACACAAAGAAAAACTCATAAAACAGGCTTGCATTCCTTGACTATTTTGTTTTTGTTTTTGTTTTTTGTTTTTTGTTCTTTCGAGACAGGGTTTCTCTGTGTAGCCCTGGCTGTCCTGGACTCACTCTGTAGACCATGATGGCCTTGAACTCAGAAATCCACCTGCCTCTGCCTCCCAAGTGCTAGGATTAAAGGTGTGTGCCACCACTGCCAGACTTGACTGTTGTTTTGATTAATAGACACAGTTGTGGGCTTTGTGAACAGTCACAGGGAATCTTAATTTACCATAAATCAATTATGTTGCTTTGGGCCAATTGGCACCTCTGGTTTCTCATCTGTGCAATGGAACTAAAAATTCCAACTTACCCAGTGGAGTTGAAAGAAATCAGAGATGGTACATGACCACGGAGCAGTGAGTGGGAGGGTGCTCACACGGAGATTTGTGAATAGCACAGTGAGCTTGGGGGAGTAGGGACAGCCCAGTCTGTCTGGGAGCTTGCTGCAGTGCTCCACTGGCTTGTTAGCCTGCAGGGCACCTGTGCTGCGACCTTCACACGGGCTTAGGAATAGTGTCCCTGTTGTCGGGTGCTCTTTATAGCCACCAGATTTGGGGGTGGAGAGCAAAGCTCACTCATAGGTCATTGTACCTTCCGAGATGGTTATGCATTTACCCATAAGTAAAGGCAGGTCACTTGCATGCTTCCTCTTCTTGGAGTTGGCTCCGTGCCTGCCAACAGCTTTCTTTATTCCTAGAGTGTTTCACTGTTTGCCTCTCATTACAGTCTTGATAGGCGTGACACCCATGCAGCAGCAGATGAGGACACTGAGTCTTGAGGCCTTCGTCTGCTCTAATTTCTGACCCAGTGATCACTTCTGGAGCCTTTGGCAGGCACAGAGGGCAATCTGTTTTTTATTCATCCAAATGTAGACAATTGGTGTGAGGTATGAATGCATTTATTATTCCTATCTTATGTGGGAGTCTAGGATGCAAGCAAGCACCTCAGAAGCGTGTTTCCCTTTGTCTCTTGGCTTGCTTCTGCCCAGCCTCTGCTCAATGCTTACACAGCATTTAACCCCAGGTGTATTCTTCCCTCCTGTTTTATATTTTCTGTTTCTTACATCGGCCTCTTGAACTGGCAAGCCTCATGAAGAAATCAATAGCATCTACTGTGAAGACAAGGGAGGGCTGGCCAGATGGCTCAGTGAGTAAAGAGGGTATGTTCCCAGAGATGCATATGGAAGAATGAGAGAACCCACGGGTTGTCTTTTGACCTTTATGTGGTATCCTTTACACATGCTACCTCCTCCCCAACAAACATACACATACAATAAATAAATGAGTGTTAAGATAAAAAGGAACACCTCCCCCCTTCTATATCTTCCACTTCTTTACCCTCTTTTAAAATCCCAGTGTTCCTCTTAAAGGACTCAGGTCTAAGGCTGAAGGCACTTTGGTTCTGAAACAAAAGCAAGAGCCAGGCATCCCTGGTATGGTGCCTTTATCTCCCTGGCATTTGCAGGATGATTATTCTGAGCTGTAGCACCCGCTTACACACACACACACAAGCCATGGAAGCCAGGGGAGGCCTGGAGGAGGCTGGCTTTTGACCACGCCTTCTGGTTTGCTCTGGCATCATCTGTTAGGCAGAGCCTGTCTGCTGGGAGCATTGGAGGAAGCACCAGAGGAATCACATTTCCTCCTGAGCTCCCAACATCCAATTTTCCCTCAGGGACCTCAAATGACCCCGTCATCCATGAAGAGAGATATTTCTTTGGGAAATTGGTTTCCATTCCCAGCCTCCACACCTCACAGCATAGCATATTTCCCACATGTCAACTTAAATACGCTGTTGTCTGTCCTCATCTTCTCTTTCTTTCAAGAACCAGTGTGGGCAGACAGGGAGCCCCACATGGCAGGGAGTGCCCAGGGCTCTCTCTTTCCAGCAGGAACCATATGGTGGCTTCATAGTGCATCCCATTTCTTCAGCCCCCTCTTCCCTTCTTCCCTTGGGTCTATAGCATTTCTTTGTATGATATGCTGCTATCATTAACCATTTCTTATTTATTAAATAAATCCTTATGGACACACAAACTCCAGCCAGGAGTACTAGGAAGAAGATTTCTTCTCCCCACATGCACCTCTGCATTCTGTGTGTCATGGCTATGATGGATGCTGGAGGTCATAATTATGTTTTCCCCTTATTTACAGAAAGCTCTTAGCACATATAGTGCCCTTCAGATTGCTTATTTTTCTTTGAATTAAACTTTATAGGAATTGTCTTATTAGATACTGTCTTCTGGATATGTTCCTGGACAGTGTTAAGATGTTACTGTGTGTGACTGTGTACCACTCCACTGTGTAAAATGACCACCCTGCACTTGGCTGTTCTGCTGTTGATAGGTCTTCACAGTGGCGACAGCACATAGTTATCAGATGGTATCACCATTTCTCCAAGCATTTGTTATCATTTTATCCTTGTACTGGCTGGTTTTGTGTGCCAACTTGACACAGGCTGGAGTTATCACAGAGAAGGGAGCTTGAGTTGGGGAAGTGCCTCCATGAGACCCAGCTGTGGGGCATTTTCTCAATTAGTGATCAAGGGGGTAGGGCCCCTTGTGGGTGGTGCCATCCCTGGGTTGGAAGTCTTGGGTTCTATAAGAGAGCAGGCTGAGCAAGCCAGGGGAAGCAAGCCAGTAAGGAACATCCCTCCATGGCCTCTGCATCAGCTCCTGCTTCCTGATCTGCTTGAGTTCCAGTCCCGACTTCCTCTGGTGATCAACAGCAATGTGGAAGTAAGCTGAATAAACCCTTTCCTCCCCAAGTTGCTTCTTGGTCATGATGTTTGTGCAAGAATAGAAACCCTGACTAAGACAGTCCTCTACCTGGCAATTTGGAAAGCATCCCTGGTATACTGAGTTCTCCCAAATACTGAGTCTTGTCAGACTTTATATTTTTTTTTCAATTGAGTGAATTCATCATGAAGCCTCAGGGACATGGCTTTTCAGCTTCCTAGTTGCTAGAATGGCCTGGCATTTATTCATATGTTGTTGCAGGCATATCTTCTTGTGTATAAATGCCTGGTCATATCTATTGCTAGCTTTCTATTGGGTGGTTTATATATTTCTTACACACACGAAGTCTTTGGTCATTTCTCAGGTATTCTCCCATATAATGGCTTATACCCTTTCTTTAAATCATCTTTTGATGAACAGAGATTTTGACCTTTAGTGAGGACAGCATATGACTTCTGGGGGTGAGGTGTGTTAAGCACACAGTTTAGCATTGGATACAAGCTGTAAGGCCAGAGTTCTGTGAAGGCCAAGTTAAGTTAAGGCCAGGCCATCAAGGATCTCCCTTTCAGCTTTAGGAACAGCATGGTTCTTCTCACAAAGGTCCTGGTACCTGCTCTTGCCTGACTTGTATTGTACTTAGAGGTTGACAGCATCCTTCACTCTGGTGATAGTCTTCTATTCCTTTCACATGCAAGGGCTACACAAAACATAGGTCAATAGGTTTTAGGAACCCTTGATGCAAAGTTTAAAATGAGATTGCTTCTGATGGTCAGAGCATCCGACCTAGCTTCCTTCTTCTGTCCAAATGTTATGATGTGTATGAACGCATGTATACATGTGTGCATATATGTGGGTTGCACGTGTGTGTATGCATGTGCATTTGTCTGTATGTGTGTTTGCGCATGTGTGTATGCCAGTGTGTGTGAATGGTATGCATATGTGAGTGTGTGTGTGTGTGTGTGTGTGTGTGTGTGTGTGTGTGTCCTGAATCCTCAATAACTAGCCTGGAGACAGAATATTGCCTTAGGAAAAGTGCTGTTTCTAGTCATCAGCTACGTGGGCAGCCTCTGGATGATGAGCTGAGCAGTCTGAAGTTTCTGACTCTTGGAGAACCTGGGGATGGGAAGAAGTCTCCTGAACTTGGATGCCCCAGCTCTGTAAAGCTGTGTCCGTGCTTCAGGTGGGCCCTGTGAGTGTCTGTTTGTCTAGAGATGGTGAAGCTGGCTTGAGGGCCTCAGACTTGGCAGATGATGGCAGCTGGTTAAGACAGCAGTTTGAGGCTCACCCCAATAAGATCTGAGACTCTACAAGGAGAGTCACTACTTAGAGGAAAACACGTATATCACTCTTAATTTCCGTTTAATACACATAAAGTTTAGCAAAAGTAAATGTTCCTATGTGGTTTACATATGTGGAATATTGGATTCCAGATCCCAGGTTCACCCATCTTCCCTCCTCCTTCCCTCCATCTCTCACTCCCTCCTTCCTTTCCTCCCCACTTCCCTTCCTCCCTCCCTCTCCTCCTGCTTCTTCTTCCTCTCCTCTCTCTGCTCTCCTTTCTTTCCTCACCTCTTCTTCCTCCTTTTCTAGAGATTTGTTGTCATGTAAATTGACGGAAGGCTTTGACAGCTGCATATCTCCATGATCGGCATTTCCTACCATGATCTCCTTGAGCTTCACAGCTGGGAGCTTATCATCTCTGGGCTTCTGATGGCCAACAGGAGAACTATCTTTGTTATGAGGGGTCTGAATTTTGGTGCTGTTGTTTTGGCTCAATTGAGATTTGTCAGAGACCCTTGTTAGCTGGTGGCTCAAGGGGGATACTTAGCCAATGCTTCTCATGGGATGTTGTGATAAATGACGCAACATACTGGTGAAATACTAAGTTGGGTGCCTCGTCCATCATATAAATTCACTAAATATTCACTATGAACTAGTAAATATGAGAAATCCTAGCAGTTAAAAACTAGTACAATTGAAATTCAGATAATCAATATTAAAATCATAACCTCATTTCCTCCATCTTGATCCACAAAATGGTTGGTACCCAAATAGAGAGGATCAGGAAGGGGACTTCATAGAAAGTGCAGGCCCCAGGGGAGTATTCCTCCTGAGGTCTGTAGGGTGTCCACTCTTGGTCATCATCAGAAAATGACTTGAAGACACATCTCTCAGAGTTGAGCTATTGTCATGTGACCTCCAGGGCTAGCAGTGGGCTGGCACTTGTTCTAGTTAGTAGCCATCTTGGTCTTCTTGGTCGTCCTGATCTCTTGTACCCAGGGTCTCAGTTTGTACCGTCTCTTACTTTGGCTATAAGCCAGGAAGAACTGCTCCACAACTCTGACTGTCTAGCTATCATATTGATCAGGAACCTGTTTAGAGTTCAGACAGACTTCAGTGAGCTCACAGGCTCTAAGCACATGTATGTGCAGTTTTCTGTGTCCTGAATACCTATCAACCCTTATTTTTGCCCACATTCTTGTATGACTTTTATAGATAGCTACATTCTCTCCTGCTATGTCTGGTTTCCTGTTAAATAATCCAGCTTAATTCTTAACTTGATACAGTGCATCTTTTAGTCCCAGGTGCTTTGTTTTGGCCTAACATGGTATCACAGACCTGTAATGAAGGTGGAGGGAGGAGACCGGGAGTTCAAACTACATAAGAAATTAGAGGCAAACCTGGGTTATAAGGCACGGTTTCAAAAAGAAAATCATTGTTCTGAAACATTTTTGTAAGTTCCAGTGTCTGTTGTCTATCGTCTCCCTCCATTTTTCTTTTCCATTATGTGTCAATCACAATTATTTGAGTTTTAATCTGGCAACTCTTCAGTAACCAAGTAATCTGTGGGTCTATTTCTGTGGTTTCTGCTTTTGATTGTTGATCGAATTTACTTGACTTTTCAAATGTCAAGCACATTTTTTATAATATGCTAGCCACAAGACAACATGCTAGAAAATGCCCTCTATTCTCTCTTAGATGGAACAAGAAAGGATCCAAGTTCAGAGAAAATATAGTCATAGTCATAGAAATGGACTCTTTGCTTATTCACAAAATTAAAATGTGTGTGTGTGTGTGTGTGTGTGAGAGAGAGAGAGAAAGAGAGAGAGAGAGAGAGAGAGAGAGAGAGAGAGAGAGAGAGAGAGAGAGAGAACACAAATGAACAGTGGTGACTTTGAAGGTGACTTGCTTAATGTAAACACATTACTAATCTGATCTCAGTATCCGATGATGACTGATGCCATCTGAAGATTATGCCAGAGGACACACACCTTGGTGGGATGAGATGAGGAAGAAGCCAGGGCCAGTCCACCGCTGACCAGCTGGGTTCCAGCAAGAGAACTCTAGCAATTACCAGCTGGCCACTGTCAGGGATGGTGGAAAGGGTGGGGTGAGCCTCTGGGGATATTTGGAATGTTTGGGTGATGCTCATCTCTCAGAGCTAGTTTCTTGCTCTTCGTGGATTGTACTGATCTACTAGCACAGTAGATTTCTGAGTCAGGAAGCAAAGACTGGAGGATGTTGTGGGAATCAGAAATGTTTTTTTTTTTTTTCTTGCCAGAAAGATCTGATTTCTAACCTTCTAGTCAATATGGGAAAGAGTTCTGATGTGCACAATTGTTGTAGTCATTTACTCATTGCTCCTGGACATTTATAACAGCCTGGTGAATTACTCTGCTTGATATTCACTGGCTCCTGAGTAAAGCATAGAAATTCCACATGAGATAAGGGTTGTTTCTGAGGTCGAATGTCTACCTGGCAAGCATGAAGTCCTGAATGGAGCACTGACATCAGCAAAGTGAAACGACAATGACAACAACAACAACAACAACAACGAGAACAACAACAACCATAACACAGTGTATACTCCCTGCCTGTGGCTAGAGCTGTTGCGGCATTCTCCATGCCATAGCCACATGACTCTCTTTCAACAACTAGTTGGAACTTAATCTTATGCATCACAAACAAGTGCAGTTATATTAGGGATGCGGGTGATTTCTTCATGGCCTATGATAGGCCAGAGAGAATGTGGCTAGTGCTAGTTACCAACAGCCAGGAAGCAAGGAGCTTAAGCAACGCCCTGGGAACCCAGTGATAAAGGGATGGGGCATTACTGACGTTGTCTTAGAGATGGAGGAAGTTCATGGTATGCAGTTCTGGGGGGGATGGAGTCACATGGTTCATTGGTTATCACTGTCAGTGTTTGGAATGATCTCAGTGCTTAGCTACATACCAGACTGATGGTTGTCCATCTAGTCACTACAGACCCTTCAAATGGATGCTGAATGTTCCCTGCTCTCAGTCTCTCCCCATTTGTGCTCCCTCCTGCTCTCAAGATGTAGCACCAGAGTTAACCTTGGCTTCTCACTACTTTGGTGTTGAATCATCCTCTGGATGCATTTTCATAGACTGTCCCAAATAGTCCTACCTGGACTCTAGTCTTCTCAGATCCTTTGTGCATTAGAACTTACACACAGAGCCCTGTGTGCCTTTCTTTGTCTCCCTTTGGCCCCAATAAATAATTTACCTGCTAGCCTAGTTTGTGTTCATCTCTTAGATGAGTGGGAGCAAGTAAAACAGAACTCATGCTGTTCAACAGCTAGTACTACTGGGGCGACAAAGCTTCTCAGGTCTTAATGAGATAGGAAAGCAGTTGTTGGATGGTGTGGTCCTGACAGTCGCTGGCGATATTCTGATGAAGGGAGAGTTTGTGTGGACTGAAGAGAGCGAAGCATCAGAGATTTGTCTGGGATATGCCTCCTGGTCTTTGGCTAATGCCATTGTCAACTGTAAATGGAATGCTACCACACAAATGAGACAGTCAACAGAGTTGTGAAAAGGTGCCAGCCCACACATAGCAGAATGTTGATATCCAACAATTTCCACTGTTGACAGCTTATTCTGATCAACATTGCATATTTGATGTAGCCCAAGATTTAACAACATTGCAAGCCATTCCCAATACTGCTAATATTAGCAGAATTTTCATTCGAGAGCCAGAGTTGATGTATTGCTATTCAATGTAACATACACATTCTTTGAAAAAGATAAAAAAAAAAAACAGCTCTCAGTTCAACCCATGTTGAAGCTCTGTGGTTTCTCAGTGGGGTTTCCATGGATTCCTGGGAGTTAATGAGAATGTGATATTCATGACAGATGAAGATGCTGACCCATGGCTTTAATTCAAATTAGACATTTTGTGTGCATGTGTGAAATACTTTGTTTTATCCTTTATGAGAAATTAAGTTGCAACAAAACCACTTTTGGTCACAGGTTTTATAATAATTTTCCTCCCACAAATGTAAAATAATCTCATGAAAAATGTAAAGCTTGATTATTAAAACACCCAGTAGTATGAGACACCTGTGAGAAGGAAGCTTTCCTCAGCCCATATGTGAATGGGGAAGGAACCTGCTGTCCTCAAAGCCCTGTCCAAATGCCTTAGAGCCTCTTCAGGCACATAGAGCTCTCTTCCAATCTAAGGCTGCCTGCTTCATGCCTTTTCATGCATTCATATGTCTCTTTCCCTAAGGAGGATCCAGTGGGATGACCTAGTCCCCACTCCTCTACACTGTCTCCTGACTCCATCTCTACCACCTCTTAACATCTGTCGGCATCCTTGCCTGTCTCATTTACCTTTGAGTCCCCATTCTCTATTTGTAAAACAAGAACATTCCTCACTATTGGCAAGAGTTTTGCATGGATCACATGTAATTTTCTAAGTGTAGCATCTGATATATTTCTAGAACTCAGCAGACAGTAATTCTGTAGGGACAGGATGAAGTGAGTGAAGCACTCAGCTATCAAAAAAAAAAAATCTAAGGAAATAACAACAAATCCTAGAAATCAAGATAAATAATGTTTAATGCAATCTTTAGAATACCATTATATCCATCAGCATCACACTGAACAAAATAACAAAATTTGTAATCAAGACAATATCAAAGTTACTTTTTCTTTTTGTTTTAGGCTCTGCTACGGTACAACATGGTGTTGGGATGCTTATTCATATACCTCTATTCTCACTTGGCTCTCCAAGTTTTCCCTGTATCACCATAGTATGAAAGGGAGACTCATACAGTCAAGGTCATCTGTCTTAGGTACATGTTCGTCATGATTTTGGGCTTGCCGAAGTAATAGGACTCAGAAATTGCTAGTGTGCTCAGGAGTCAGCAGATTGAATAATAGTATAAGCTTAAGCCAAGCCCTGCTTGGGTGGTATGGAGGCCCTGTGGAAATGGGTGCAGGAGCAGGAAATGCATCGTATTGGTCACTGGTGTGGTGAGCTCAAGTCTAAAGGGTACCAGCGGGGACTGCTGACTAGGTGATCCGAAGGGTCAGCCGCCTTCCTTTTCCCCAGCCCGTCTCTCTTTCATTTTGAGCTTATGGTAATCTAATGACAGAAACACAGCAGAGTCCCATGATTGTTGGCTTCTTTAAGCTTTTTCCAAGAGGAAAGAACAAGAATAGTTTGATGCTGGAGAGTGTACCCTTACAGAGTGAGCGTGCAAGGGGAAATGAGCGGCTCACCTGGCGCTCCACTCAGTGGGCCTCTGCTCCCATGTTCCTATGAAGGGTCCTTGTGATGTTTGTCACTTCTGTGTTCGAGTGTGAGACTGCAGTAGGTTTGGTAGCTCCTGGCAGGTGCCTGCTTCCTTTAAGTTTCACCAGAAGATCCAACAACCCTTCCCTGGATGGAGTGGGGAGAAGGCTAGGTGACTTTTTATACTTCCTAGGAAAGGTAAGGGATTCCTGTTGGTAGCATGGGTCATATGTGATGGTCGTAGCATGGGCTGATTGTGAAGCTAGCCTGTGGGACTGTAATTCTGCTTGTTTATAACTTCACCACTCAGTTGAGTTCATTGCTAATGGTTACTAAGTGAACACTGCATCTGAGATTGTGCCAGATGCAATGATAAGCCTAGTAAGAGGTAGTCCCAGCTTCAAGGAGTGGATTCGTTCAAGTTAACCTCCTGCCCACAGTTGATTCCACTACTGGGGGAGTAGAGTTGGGAGTGTAGTTATGTGTATGATGGCCTTTTCCTCACTCGGTTCCTTGAGTGTGTCAAATAATTATCAAATGCTTTCTTCAAGGGAACAGCTGAGAATTGTGTGAATTCTTCATGAGCTAGGGCAATGCAGCCTTCCCCCTCCGGTGTGTGTGTGTGTGTGTGTGTGTGTGTGTGCATGCATGCGTATGTGTGTGTGTGCATACATGTGTGTGTGTGCATGCATGCATACGTGTGTGTGTGTGTGTGTGTGTGTCTGTGCGTATTTTGCTGGGCATTAAACCTAGGGCCTAGTGCTTGCAAGACAAATAATCTGCCATTGAACTATATCTCCTGGTATTTTTCTTTTCCTTTTCACCAGCCACCTCCTGCTCCTGTAATCTGCCTTACTAACCTCTTCACCCTCTTGTGCATACTTTCCAGGAGTAAGGAGGCTGCATCCTGTTTCACAAGGCATCTCAGAAAGGTGGGAGCCACTTTGCTCATACAGACGTGGGGGTGCATGTAGGGTCCAGCAGCTGTTCTCAGAATCTACAGAGGTCCCTCTGGACACAGTTAACACCATTTGGCCAGTTTTCCATAGCACCTGCTGTCTGCTCTCTTCCGATTTGCATGGATCAGAGCCAGTGCTTTCCTCCACCAGGGCTTCCAGAGTTTCAAAGTTAACAGAATTCTCTTAATGACATGAACAATCAGAGGATTACAATTTGGCTGAGAGAGAACATCAGAGAATCAGTCATGTTGTTTGCCCAGCACATGCTTTTAGTGATGACAGTCGCTTGCGGAGTTGGCTGTGTTTGTGTCCAGCCAGTGGCTTGATTGGAGGCCACAGTTGCTATTATGCTAAACCATCGGAGGAACATGGACAGTGCCATCAGTCACCCCAGAAATTGATCCAAATGACATTTGTTTTGCAGATTTTTTCCCAGATATTTAGATGTTTGGCACAGAAGGATCTTTATTCAGTTAAAAATTTTGGCATCATGCAATCATATGCCTTATTGGCTTCATTTTTGCCTCAATGTAAATGTTTTCCCTTGCTAACATTTAACTAATATGTTGTGTTACAGATAGCTGAATAAATAATAAATGTGAGATGGACTGGTGTTAAGCATTTATTTTTCTGTGACACCGAGGGCAGGTCTATCAACTATCTGCTTACAGGACGACTAATCTCTATCCCTTGCACCCATGTGGCCACATTAGTTTCTGCTTTCTCCCCAAGTCCCATTTTCTAATTACAAGTGTTGATCTTTAAAATTGACCTTGCTAAGGCATTGCTTGCCTTGGATAGATTCTAAAAAATTTATTCCCTTTTATTGTGCAAGTAGTTCATGTGCATTATCCAAAAGAAAAAAAATATCAGATCGTTCAGATAGTCAGATGCAGAAAAGAATTTCAATCACCAATAATCCCATCACCCAAGAATAACGAATGTGGACATTTTGTTTGGTTTTTATCTGCCTAGTCGACTTCATTTGCTGTTCATTCAGCTAATATTTATTGAATTCCTATTTTGTGCTCAGCACGGAATCATCCTATATGTATTCTTCAAGACTTGCTTATTTCTTTTGGAAATGTGCATTTTTTCCACATCAGTAAGTGTGTTTACAGTATCTTTTACAATGGTTTTCAGTAGTAAGAGCCTATTGACATATCGTGTCATTATTTTTCTGTTCTAGATAATGTGGGCTATTGCTGTTATAAACATCCTTGCTGCAAAAATCCTTGTAAGTGTTTCTGTGCTTGCCTATCCAATCAGATTGGAAGGCGTTTCATACATTTTACTTCCCAGGTACAAAACAAGATATAGAATCCACATATAGCCCTCCTAAGAAAATGTTCTGTTGTCCTTGAATCACTGGGAATGAAATTATTACCTTAGCACTGGGTTTTTGTGCACTGTGGCCCAGCCCAGAACTGTCTCTTGAGGCTTGGTTTGGATTGACCATCAGTTTCAATTTAAATGTACAGTTCTGAGAAAATATTTCTTGACACATACTCAGCTCCCTTCTTAACCTTGAATTCCTGTCACAGCACTACCAGACTTCTAAGGGTCTTACTATGATCACCAAACACATAAGTGTGTTCTCTTTGGTGCACTGCTGTCTTTCCAATTAGTTAACTCACCAGGCGTTTACATTTTGTTGAATGAGTGAAAGTAACTGTGTGTCTTTTGAAGATGTCCTAGTTAGCTTCAGTTTGACACAGCCTAGAGTAACATGAGAAGAAAGTCCTGCTGGAAAATTACGTAGATCACATTGGCTTGTTCATGTGTCTGTAGAGGATTGATGTAGGACAGGACAGACCACTGTGGGTAGGCACTATTCTTCAGGCAGGTGCTTCTGGACCATATACAACAAACAAACAAACAAACAGACAGACAGACAGACAGACACCAAAAAACCAAAAACAACAAAAGTCTAGCTGAGCATAACCTGCCGGAAGCAAGCCAGAAGAGCATGACAGCCAACAGCTTTCCTCCATGACTTCTGCTTGAGTTCTAACTCTGATGTCTTGTGGATAGTCTGTCATGTGAGAATGTGAGATGGAACAAACTCTTTCTCCCCCTCAGTTGCTTTAGTCACTTATCACAGCATCTGGAAGCAAACTGGACCAGAAATTATATTCCTCCTCCTTTATTGAAAATAGCACCCCCCCCAATATAGCCTGATTAAGGCTTCCCTTCCTCTACTCCTCTCAGGTCTTCCCTACCTCCCCTCCCATCCAGATCCATTCCTTTTCTATCTCTCGTTGAAAGCAAACAGGCTTCTAAGGGATTATAAGAAAATATAATAAGGTAAAATAAACATTAATACATTGGAATAAGATAAAAACAAACAGAAACTCAAGAACCCAAGAAAAGGCAAAAGAAACAGATATTGATGCAGAGATCCACTCGTGTACATTCTCAGGAATCCATAAAAACACTAACTTGGAAGTCATAATATATACTCAGATACCTGTAAAGTCAAACAGAGAAAAATATAATAAAGTAAAATAAAAATAAAATTAAAAC
This sequence comes from Mastomys coucha, assembly GCF_008632895.1. NCBI lineage: Eukaryota > Metazoa > Chordata > Mammalia > Rodentia > Muridae > Mastomys > Mastomys coucha. The sequence continues at coordinate 91,531,243 of NW_022196906.1, read as the reverse complement.
AAACAAACAAACCCAAACCAAACAAACCACCAACCAACCAACTAACCAACCAACCAACCAACCAACCAACCAACCAAGAAACCCCAGACATAACTTCATGAGATAGGAGCAGCCAATGCTGCTATTGAATTCTTTTTCTATTAGCTATCTACTGCTGGACATGCAAGACTTAAGGGTCATTTGTTTACCCAGAAGCCTAATTTTTCATTTGCAATTATCAACTGGAGATAGATCCTTGGTTAGGGATGGGAGCATGTGTCCACCTTTCTTTTTGGCTGTAGGACCACACCTGATGCAGACCCATGAAGGCCCTGTGCATACTATGAGTTCACATATGCATTGACCCTGCTGATTTAGAGGGCCTTTTTTCTTGGTGTCCTTCATCCTCTCTGTTTCTTACACTCTTTCTACCTCATCTTCCACAGGGTTCCCTGAGCCCTGAGGGGAGGGACTTGATTGAAGCACTTTGTTTAGGGCTGAATATTCCAAGGTCTCCCACTCTCTGCCTGATATCTAGCTGCGGGTCTCTGTATTTGTTCTCATCTGCTAGAGGAGGAAGCTACTCTGATGATAGCTGAGTTAGTCACTGAGCTATGAACACGGTAGAATGTCATTAGGAGTCATTTTATTGCTATATTATTTTATTTTTTTTTTAAGGACAATAGTATCTTCTTTTACTCTAGGACCTGGGCTATCTCATCTCATTTTCTTGGTCACTCAAGCCATGTTGTGTATGGGTTTCATCTTGTAGAGCATGCTTTATGTCAAATCAGATATTAGTCCAACAAGCTTTGTGCCACAGTGGTCTAGCATCTCTTGCAGGCAGACACAATTGAAGACCGAAGGGTCTGTGGCTAGGATGGTGTTTATGTTTATCCTTTGGTATTGTGTAGCATACCTTCCTGTACTAAAGACATGAGCGTGTTAAGGGTGAAAATCTTAGGTAGGCACCATCTCATCACCTCCATCTTCAGTGAGTTGGGCAGGTGTTGTCTTTAGCAATGAGGCCTTGCTTAGTTTATGGAGCACAACCTATATATAGCCTTGGCAGCAGCCTGGGTTGTTTGGGGGGTTTTATGGAAACCTCTGGCAATCAAATTAGTTAGATATAACCCAATCCCAATAGTGGAAGCTTCTTTTAGTGACAGGAGAAATCCAGTCTGCCTGTGTCTCTGTCTCCCCCATTTTTTGGTTATTCCATACCAATTACTTTCATATATATATATATATATATATATATATATATATATATGTATATACACATACACATATGTATATGTATATATATGTATGTGTATATATATATACACATATATATGTATGTGTGTGTATACACACACACACACACACACACACAAAGTTTCTACTGTATTAAATTTCTATACTACCCTTCAAATGGCCTTTAATTTTAGCTGTCTCTCCTCATATTTCCTCCTTCTCCCACCTCTCTCCTCCCCACTTGATTCTCCTGTTCTAGCCCCCCATCCATCCATAACTATCCAATTTCCCCATTCTAGTGAGATCTATCTGTATCCCCTCATCCCTTACTCTATACCTAATCTCTGTGGTCCTATGGATTGTAGCTTGGCTATTACTGACTTTAATAACCAAGATCCACATATAATTGAATATATACTATATTTATTTTTATGGATCTTAGTTTCCTCAGGACATTTTTTTTCTAGTTCCATCTATTTACCTGTGAATTTCATGATTTTATTTTTTATTTAGTGTCTGAGTAATATTTCATTGTGTAAGTCTACCACATTTTGTCTATCAATTTGTCTATTGAGGAACAACTAGGTTATCCCTCTATTCTCTTTAATATGAATAGAGCAGCAATGAACATTGCTGAAAGAATTGAGCATCCTTTGTGTGTCTGTTCAAGAGAAGTAGAGCAGAATCTCGAGAAAGTCAATTCCCATCTTCCTGAAAAACCGACACACTGAATTTCATAGTTACTGTACAAGTTTGTAGTTCCACCAGCAAAATAAGTGTAGTCTTTACATCCTTGCCAATATGAGCCATCATTTATTTTATTTGTCTTGGCCATTTTAATAGGTATACGATGATCTCAAAGTAGTTTTGATTTCCATTTCCCTGATAACTAATATATTTTTCTCCAGTGTATATGTCTAGCTTCTTTATTTTTTTTTTAAAAAAAGAAGAAAATAAATAAATAAATAAATAAAAAAGAAAAAAAAACAGGTGTCCAAAGATGTGTAGTTTTTGTATTTGGGTCTTCAATTTGATTCCATTGATTAACATGTCTGTTTTTGTGTCGATGCCATACTGTTTTAATGACTATAGCTCTGTAGTATAACTTCCAATTGGGTCTAGTGAGACCTGCAGCAGTTCTTTTATTATTTGGGATTCTATTAGCTGTACTGATGTATGTGTCTTCCAATTTGAGGCTGAAAATTTTCATTTGAAGATCTGTGAAGAATTGTATTGGAATTTTGATGATTGTATTGAATCTGTAGATTGCTTTTGGTAGTATTGCCATTTTTTACTATGTTAATCCTACTGCTCCATGAGCATGGCAGGTCTTTTCATCTTCTGGTATGTTCTTCAGTTTTTTTTTTTCTTCAGTGTCTTAAAATTTTTATCTCACATGTCTTTCACTTGCTTGATTAAAGTTATCCCAAGACATTGTTCATCAGTTTGTTGTTTGTCTATAGGAAGTCTATTGATTTCTGTGAGTTAATTTAGTGCCCATCTGTCTCATTGAGTGTTTAGCAGCCTTAGGAGTTCAGGTAGAATTTTTAGGACTTTTACAGTCTCACCTTCTGTCTCTTAGGAGAGGAGGTCAAGGGTGGATTTTGTTTTTGTTTTTGTTTTGTTTTTTGTTGTGGTTGTTGATTTTTTTGTTTTTTGTTTTTGTTTCTGCTATTGTTGTTGTTTTGGATTTTTATTTGTGTTTTGTGTTGTTTTGTTTTTTCATGGGAACTCTGTCTAAAATAATATGAGAAAAGTCCCTACTCCCATTTCTGAAGAGTCCAGGGGAAGAGCTGGCTTCAGGCATGGCTGGAGTGGTAAGTCAGTGGTCTTCTCAGAAGCCTTAGGGTTGCCTCCCTCTGTGAACCACTCATGGCTGGGGTGAGGAGGATGTCCTCCTTCCGCCTGGTGGAAATCCTTTTCTTTCTTGATTGTTTCACTAGGTTTCTTGGGGGAAAATGCGTCTTTGAACATCCTACTATTTTGGATAGGGGTTGGATTGTGGTACTTTGGGCACTGGGTACCACAGAGAGCCAGAGGGATGCAGAAGATAAAATCTATCACTTCCAGAGTCCTCCTGAGCTTGCGCTTTGGCTTGCCAGACCTCCTGAGTTGGTGTCTGTGCTTAGTCTGAAATTTGTCAAAGTGACACTGACTTTATTACTGTCATCATCCAACCTGGAACACTTTGCCACTTCCAGGAAGAGTTGAAAAGTGAAGAGCTCTTCATTGTCTAGGTTTGTCAGTGCTTTTGTTCCATGTCCCAGGTAGCCTGACCCTTGAAGTGTTTCTAGTAGGTACAGGCTGCAAGGGCAGGTGTGGCCCCTGCAGGCCACTCTCCTGTCCAGAACAGGCTGTTGCTCTGCACACAGGCAGCTTCTGCTGCTACTCCTCAAGGATCCTTCCTGCCAAGGGCTCCTCTGGCCCTGAGCTAAGGGGCTGTTAACCTTAGCTGGATAATAGGAGGCATTGTTTCCAGGGATGTGTCATCTCTTGATTGCTGTTTTGTTTGTATAGTGACTAGCCCTGTAAATTTACAGCCATTTGTTACAAGTGGTGAGACAGGAGGTCTGCCTATAGTTTGAAAGTGTGGCTGGTTCCTGCTTTTTCCTCTATCATGTAGTTAGTAGTAGCCACCCAGGAAAGATGCTCAGAAGGCACTTGCCAAAGGCAAAACAAGAGAAAGTATGACAAAGCAAAGAACCAAAGAGAAATGAGTAATTAACACAGAGGGCCTGTGTGTAAGTGAGGGGAGGGAATGGAGGAAAGACACACAGGGTGGTCCCATGCTTGTTAGGTCAGGCAATGGAAGACAGTGCTCATTTCCAAGGATGAGATGTCCAGAGCTTTGTAGCAAAGGCACTACATTAAAGCTAACATTTAATTCCTTTATCCAAGACCCAGCCTGTGCATTTGCTCTTTCCCCCAGGGTCTAGGGACTGCAGATAGCATATTTGTGTTAAGAGAGAAAACGAAGGGAGTGGCTAGCCCCTCCAACTGCTCACAGAATCCAGCAAGGATCACAGACACACAGGCTGCCTTGTGTTCCAGGCTACCGGCTGGGGTGGGGCCTCATGTTCACTCCCAGCTGCAAGGAAGGAGAGCCATTGGCTTTTGCAGCCTCCACAGTGGGTGTTCAGAGAGCTAGGGCAAGCTCTGTGGATCCTCTGAAGGCTTAGCTGGGTGGCTGAGGAGAGGAAAGTTGAATCAACACAGTGAGAAGGGGAGAAGGAAAGGTATTGGAAGGAAGTGGAGGAGTTTGGGAGCCCATCAGAACAGCTATGCACGTCCCCTGAAAACTCAGCAGAGATGCAGTGGGCGTGGAGACAAGAGGTGGATGTTGTGGCCTTAGGAAGGGAGAATGGAGGACTGTGCTGGCCTAGTTCAGGCAGCAGGAGAGGGATGCTGTCTGCAGGGATGGAGCCAAGCCAGGAGATCTGCCAGCAGACGGACAAGCTAAGGACAAATACAGGGACAAGAGCTTCCTCAGGACTATCACCCATGGGGACAGTGCTCTCCAGAGAACAGAGCAGGAAAGCCAGGTCCCCTGCTTTCAACAGATATTTATCATGGCATGTCTTCATGCCAGGAATTAAATACAGACACTCTAAAAAAGTGAGCACTGTTGAAATTTGATGGATCTCATTTGTGAAGTGAAAGACCAGAAGGTTTTGCTGCTCTGGAGCTGGAGCCAGATCCTCAGATGCAGTAGAGATGGTGCACCGTGGGAAAAAGCATCCTCTGAGCCTTACCACATCCCTCTGCTCTTTGTTTTGGCTCCCCAAGGATCTGAAGGTTGTTTCCAAGGAAAGGTGGGAACAGAGAGGAGTGCATGGAAACGTGGAGACATGTGGGTGACGTGGAAATGTGGCTTGCGGTGCCAAATACTGAAATATCTTCTGAGGCTTTTGAATCCCAAATATATAACCTGCATCCATGAACACAGCATGGTACTCACAGACAACACAGTGTTTAGGTCTCAAGTTTTAATTTAAGAAAATCTCTTTGCAAAAATACTAAAAATATGCTAAACATAAATAGCAGGGAGGGCCTGACAAAGTTACCAAACTCACAATGAGAAGAGTAGAGGCTGCTGTGGGAAACGAGCCAGTGGGACAAGCAAGTGACTCTTCCAGGGGTTGTCAACCTGTATAATAGGTGGGACATGGTTCCATGTGTGCTTTGAATGCCTTCTTCCAATTGGCCAGCTGGAGCTGCCGTGCTTCCTTCTTAAGTTCTGCAGGCCCCATGTGACTTTGACACTTATCCCAGCTGGTGCCAGCTACCTCGTGATCCCTCAGTGTTGGCTCTTCTTGAAAGGAAGGCTGCTGTTGTGGCCCTGGTGTTGTGCTTGCACTGCACAGATGAGGACTCATTCTGTGCTGGCCCATCTGTCCCTCATGTCATCCAGGACTGGAGCTGCTTCCCCAGAAGGGCAGGCTGTAGGGGCAATCTTCATAGGTGGAGAACAAGCGGGAGTCTAGTGGTTAAGAAGATGGTACTGTGAGAGGGTATGACATTCCTTGGGGACTATGGACAGTCTCACAGAGGTGATGTTTAGGAGAAGGCTTAGGCCATGTAATATCGTTGGGGGTTTTGCTCTGAATGAGGCAGGGGTTCATGGTAGGGTTTTGAACAGAGAAGTGGCCTGACCTGGTTTAAACATGAAAGCAGCTGTCTGGCTACCCTTCTGAAGTGTGAAGGGACTGCTCAGAATGAATTCGCTTGTCGCATAGTCGCAAGGGCCCCTGGACACTGGGCTGCTTCCTGGAGACACTTTCTTTCTCATGGCACAGCAGCCTGCTTGGGCCCCCTGTCTACATTCATTCCTCTTGTTCGTGTCTCTTGAGTACAGTTCACAGGTGGCGAGAATCCATGAACTCAGAAGACTCCAGTTGTATAAGGGGCTGTTAGGAAATCTGTCTGAACTTGGTCCTGGAGAAAGATAGTGTCTTTATGACTTCTGTTCAAGGAACACACTGCTCTCTGCCCAGAAAGGGTGTCTTAGTCCATCTACCATAGCTACTTCTGTATGAACATCAAAGCTTGTTTGTTATTGAGGCAGAGCTGAGCTTACACTGGAATATCTAAACAGGAAGAAGATGGGAAAGCAGGAGGAAGGGAGAGGGAGTAGAGGCAGTCACCTGACTAGCAGATGATACACAGGAGCATGACTTCCATGTGGGCCATGGGAGAACCAAAGCCACATTCTAGCTGTAGAGTGAGGTGAACTCAGCATGATTTCCCAACAGACTAGACAGGAGGAATAGGAGGAGACAGAGACAGGAGGTTCAGACCAGAGCCGTGGCAGGCAGGCTCTCTGTCAGCCTAGCTGGGAAACACACTGGGGAAAAACCTAGGGGCTGTAGATACCATTTGGGACCTGTAAATTGCTCAAAACTGAGGTTAGAAATAGAACTCAGGGTCTGTCAGTTATACCTGTGTGCTTCCATCAGATGCTGGTATGACATGGTGTTGACTGCTCTGGTCAGGCAAAGAGGGACTCCTGGCATGTAGGAGTCCTGGCAGAAGTGTGCTACCGCCACCTTGCTCACCAGTTGTCCTTTTGGCCAGTTTCTGACTTTGAGCTCTCTAATTAAAGCCTGCTCAGCAACACTGTCCTGCCTTTGCCCCAGGCCAGGCCCTTCTGGATATAGAGCTTGGAAAGGTACATGTCAGCTGCCAAGGGTCCTCAGCCCAGGGGGTCCGCCAGGTTAAATCTACAGACACTCTACCAGAGACTTGGGCTTCTCTATTCAGGCACAAAAGCAGATCTGGCTGCTAGACAGGAAATAGCTAGTGCAGTGGTTTGGATGGGAGGAGGAATTGGAGTTTTTAAGAGCTTCAGGGCATGAAATTATTGGAGGGAAGGAAGTTGGCAAGAAATGAGGAGGGCAAGGCTGGCTTTGAAATCTTTCCATATGCCAACCAAAGAAAGCTGGCAGCATTTCAAACTGGCTCAAGACCCACTGGCTGGCTATATACAATCTAATAGGAAACAGCCAGTCTTTCTCAGTGGGGATAGATGGGTAGAGATTGTGTAGAAATAGATTATAGTGAGGGTGTTTTTCATGAATGTTCCTTTTTAGCTGTGTGCCTGGCTTATGTCCTGGCCCTGAACCTTTGTACCTCTCTGTAATCCTGTTAAGTGTTTAGAAGCTCTAGTCATGTGTTTTAAGCTAATAAAATATATGCTGGTTTGTTATCTCATCCCTGGGGATGGTCTGAGCCTGACTAAGGGGCCCCCAAACTGTGATAGCCTCCTGTAAGAGGTCATAGAATTCTGTGTGTGCTATGGTAGAGAGGGCTGAGAAGTGCT
>NW_022196906.1:91502563-91523569 GCF_008632895.1 Mastomys coucha | reverse complement strand
GAGAGAGAGAGGGAGAGAGAGAGAGAGGGAGAGAGACAGAGAGAGAGGGAGAGAGACAGAGAGAGACAGAGACAGAGACAGAGAGACAGAGACAGAGACACACAGAGAGAGAGAGAGACAGCTAATGCTCCTAGCTAGGGATATGGTTGGGTGGATAAAGTTTTTCTGCAAGATATAAAGACCTGAGTTCAAATCCCTGGAACTTATATAAAGTCAGGTGCAGTAGTGCACACCAGAAATCCCAATAAGATGGGAGACAGACACCAGAGCATGTTATGAAGCTTGTAGGCCAGCCAGTTAGCCTGCTGTACATATCAATGAACAATAATAGAAAGACTGTCTCAGACAAGCTGCAAGAGGAGATCTGACACCTGAGCTTGTCTTCTGACCTCCACATGCATGCTGTGGCATGACCACATGTATTCACACTTATGTACACCCAGACACATGCACACACTCATGACACACCTGTCTCTGACCTTCCAGGGGCACTAGTCACATGGTTTCAGTTCTCCCTCTTGTCTGGTCTGCAGAGCACCTTTAGAAGCCTGAGCTTGGTGGGCTTACTCTCCACTTAGCAGGTGTCTGCATAGAGCTGGGCGTGCAGAATTGCTCAGACAGCCTAAACTAAGCATACTGTGCACGCTAAGGGCACGATTATCAACCCTTCCAGGCCCAGGATGGAGTGATGCCTTCCAACACAAGGGGAGAGGTGGCACTTTAGATGCAACCCATGTGAAGGAGACATGGAGTGGTGGGCTTGGTTGTTTCAACCTTCCTTATAAGCAAAGGTGGGCTGAAGGTGTGACTGGCTTTTCCTTTCTTGTTTTAAGAGACATTGACCAGTGTCCCAAGGCTGAAATGCACGTCAGGGCCTGGAGACGATTGAGTGCCTTGTTCTGGGGTAGTTGTGAGCACATGGCTTGTGCCCAAGATAGCTCTTCCTAAATAACTCCAACAGGAGTGGAGATGACGTCTTGGTAGCTGTGCAGCCCAGTCCCAGTACGCTCTATATTTGCTCTTTCTGTTTATTTTAAGGATGGAAGCAGTAGAGTGGTATGTTCTTTGAGGCTGTGGAGTGGATCTAAAATTATAAAGTATTACTTCAGGGTATCCCTTTTCTCTGTAGTTTTTCAGAAAAGAAGTCACCATGTCATCATTCTTACGCTGGTGGTAGCAGTTGGGCATTTGCCTCCACTTGCTGTGTGTTGTCTAGAAGATGTTGTAAAGCTGTAGAAGGATGCTGCTTGGTCTCCTAATCACAGATGGATTCCCCTTGCAGCTGCAATGGGACACTTCTCTAAGCCAGTGCTCAGGTCTGAAGGGACACATTTAGCCTAACTCTGAGAGCAGCAACACTTATAGCTGTCTGTCCTGGCAGGATCCTCTCCTTGTGTAGGGGCATGTCTATGCTATGAAAGGAATAGAAGCTGTGATATATTTGAGCTGGGTGAATTATAGGCTAGTCCTCTGTTCCACATGTAGCCTGTTCTCTAGGGCCCAGTGAGAGACACTCTCTCCCTGGAGGAGCTGAAGATGAAGTGATGTACCATGCACTAATGCTTCTCTGAAGAGGAAGGTAGGAGAGTAATGGGTAGAAGGAAGAGGGTAGCCTGTGGGTTGGCCCACATTTCCAGGATGAGTTCCTACATCTTGCTGTATGACCCTGACCAAACATGTCCATAGTGACTAGTGTTTTACATCTACCAAGGAAGGCTGTAGGCAAACAGTGGCCATCTAGGTTGGGAAAGCCATAGAGGATTGTCCCCTTCTTTATTCTTTGTGTCAGATCTCTTTGTTTAAGGTGGTAGGTTAGTAATTGTATGCTAGCCATGGGAATGTAACTTCAGGGCATGTTCCAGCTACCCCACCCCATCTTCATCCCATCTATTGTATGGGACCTCCAGCCTTCCCACTTCCCTCTGTCTCCCATGAGTCTCATGTAAAGAACAATGACTGGTTGTAGATACTTAATCTCATTAATAACCATATGTTCCTCACCTTACAATGGGGTTAGGTCCCAGGAACACCCCATAAGTGAAAAATAGTCTAACTTGAAGATGTAGCGCGTAGACCTAACCTGCTAAACACCACAGCTTGGAACATCACACCGCTGGGCAGCTACAGCTGAGGCTCATCTCTTCTACTTAGCAGTGCAAGTGAGTGTCACTCCACACACTACTAGCTTGGGAAACTTTTAAATTAGAGGTATAATGGCTATTGAGTTATTAATACTTTCCTGCCATTATAAATTGGAACCATTTCAAGGCAAGGTCTACCAATGTTCTCATTGATACATGTCATATTGCAGGAGAAACTCAACTTCCATATTCTTTAATACTATTATTATTTGAAGTATTTACTGAATGGAGACACAGCATGTCACCCTTAATGGGAAATTCCATCTCTATGGAACTCTGGCCATTTCCGGGCTCTTTTCCCATTGTTTCAAGAAGGTCTCTAAGAACACGATGCTAGGATCTCCCCGACTCTGACATTTTGGAGTCCTCTGGCTGGAGCCACTCAGATGAGTCCATTTCAGATACAGAAGAAGATACGTCAGTCACGCTTCCGTGTCAGGCCTCAACCCTGTTACCACAGAAGGTAGATGGTGTGATGCTCAGCTGTATGTGTCTCCTTGACTAAGCTAAGCTGCTTAGATAGTTGGCTAAATATTATTCTGGATGCTTCCACTAGGCATCTTTTAAGACATCTTAACATATCCAAATTCATGGACAGCATAAAGCAGTTTGTTCGTGTGACTCTGAGATTTTTTTTGAAAGATGGCCTCTACTGAACAAGAAAAAGAAGGGCTTCTGATCCTGTGTGCCTTGGAAAACGAGTGGCAGAATAAACTCTTCTTGGGGTTCCCCCAAATTACATAGCCAATTCTTAAAATAATTTGGTCCTTTCATAGTCAGGTCTCCTAAAGAAATATTTGCCAGACATATTCCCAGGAAAAGCTCTCTGGGCCTAGAGTACTGGATGAGCTCTTGGATGAATGTAAAGTGAAGGGAAGCCATGTTTGAATGCGTGACCTAGAAACATGCTCAGGAGGATCATATGGGGACTAGTCTTAGGTGGAGGTGGAGGAGGATGGATGGGTGGCAGCAGTGGGAATGGAGAGGAGAGGGGTGGTACAGAGCAGCACTGAAGCAGAGACCGTTGGAGCAATCAGGCCTCTGTACATGGACAAAGGAGACTGTCGCGGCAACTGAGGTCTTACATTAAATGAACACACATGTGGTGAGGATGACAGTACTCAGAGATGATGAAGGTTGGGCCAGTAGTTTAGGGGAGAAAGTGGCTTTTCTATGTGGCATGTCACACTGGGCAGAGCCTCCGGGACATCCTGTCAGAGCCCGCAGAAAACAGATCGGAAGTAGGAACAACTGGTGTGTAGGTGGGTGCTTGAGCCCTGCCGAGTGTGCAGAGTTCATCCCTGCTTTCACTGAGCTGGTTTTCCATAGAACAGCATCTGCAGTGCCCTCCCGAGGCCTGCCATCCAGGAGCCTGCAGACACAAAGTCTATACTGGCAATGCAGAGGGGGAGCATCCGTACCTGTCATCAGGGCTGGAACAAAAAAGTGTTAAACACCATCTGGTGCCAGTGAACAAGAAGACGAGGAAACGAAAAAGACTCCGTTAGAACACCCCAGACCAAAGGGAAGAGGCTTGCTGCTAAGGCCAGATAGCAATATTCCGTGGGTATCTGTATGTGTGCATTTGTGCATGCGAGGGAGAGCCCACATGTGCATTATGGACAGTGACATCTCTCTAGGTCCATTATCCTGTTCTCAATTTAACTTACAAAGCGCTCTTCTTCCACCCCTGTGGCAGCTGGGTCATTTCCGTTGACAGATGAGGACACTGATGAGAGCATGCTGCAGATGGGCTCTGTGTGCTGCTGGGGAGGCAGGCTGCAGCTCTACCCCATGCCTTCTTCTCTTTGGTTCTTCAGGATGACAGACCCAAGACCCAATGAGCTCCAGGCTCCATGCCCTGACCAGCATCGATAACTCGTCTTTTCTTCTCCAGGCTAGCCACCCTTAAGGCAGGACTTTGACACCAGTTTGTGAATGCATCTGTCTGAGTACATTATCTAAATTGTTATGGATCACCCTGGGTAATGGCAAAAGTAAAAACCGCTGTTCACTCAGTGAATAAATCCTTGGTGTTGATCAATCATTGCATGGCGTAGATTCTTTTAATAGGCACAATTTACACAGCGGCTTGGCAGACTGTGCTGTCTACTAATTGCACTTGGAAAGCGGATGCTGATCTCTGCTGTGCTGTAAAAATGTAAACTATAAATGACTTAAATGCCCGCGTGTGCCCTTTTCCACCCAGTACTCATTTTGCCTAATATTTAGATACAAATCAGAGAAAAAAAACCTACTCCCCTTTGAGGTGATAACTTTTATGATATGAGGCTCCGAGCTTCTCCCTGGTGATGCCTGATCCTTCTTGTCGCCATGGTTTCTGTAGGTCTCCATCCTCAAGGGAAGCCTCCCTGTTAGCTCTGTGGACCACTTCAGCCTCCTGAGTGCTATGATGTTACTGTACACTCTCTTGAGTCCTCTGACTTATTACCCCTTGTGGTCCACACATGCTCCTGTGAGCTGATGGGATCTGCAGCTTCCTAAGAGGCTTGGCCCTAGCATAGAACACTAGAGAGGTAGATTCTAATGACAGATATCTTACCATAAGAGGACAAAAGCAGTCTAGAACCACTGAGTTAACACGGGTGGCTCCATGAATTGGCTTGCCTGAAGATCTCTCTCTCTCTCTTTCTCTCACTCTGTGTGTCTGTCTATATAGGTAGATAGATAGATATAGATATAGATGATATACATATAGATGATATAGATATGTAGATACAGAGGTGAGCAGGACATTATACTTGGCTGTCAGACAGCTGGCAGTTCAGTTCTGTGAGAATCTCCCTTCATATGGGGACACCTATGCATGTGTATGTGATACTACAATGTGGTTCCTGGTAGGATACGCAAGGAGGAATGTGTCTGTAAATTTGGGCTGGATTTTAATAGATACCTGAGTTGCACTAAGTGGATTTACATACCTACTTTGGGGTGACTTGAGGGGGCCTCTTTATCCAAGTCTAGAAGTTTTACTCTCTCCTATTGTGCCTGATAATTCACTTATGGGCTGTGGATTGGTTTAAAGTTCAAGAAGACTGATGGTAACACCCAGATGAGGGTGATCTTATACGGCTTTCTCATGTTAACATTTTTGTCAATTAGAGTGTGGAGGGATAGAATGTCAAATGGGGGTGATGCTGTCTTGCACACTCACTCATTCTGGGAGTGAGATCACCGCAGACCAGAGTGCGCATGGGCTCTGCAGTGTATCGTGGGTGCATTGAAGCCCGCTACACCTCTTCCCTATGTTGTAAGAAGATGACACATGTCAGGATGTTCTGATCAAAGCAAGTAGAAGATTGTATTTTGGGATCTAAACTGGGGTGGCAGGGTCACTGACAAGTGGTGAATGAGGAATAGTTAGCATCTGGTGAGTAGCTAGAGAGCTCCGACTAGCTCTGAAAGGGGCGAGAAAATCATGGGGATGCTGGTGCGTCTGATGCTTGTGGCGCTCACTCTATAGTTGAATCTAGATAAAGGCTGGCAGCTTGCTAGGCCAAAGGAGAAAAGCACAGCTCTCAGAAAATTCAAACCATCTCTGTGCAGATGAGAATCTCGAGAGGACTCTTCCCCCTTTGTATACACAAGGTTGTCCCACTTAACATCTGAGTTCCCTCCTTTCACACTTTCTAGTCTGCCAGCTACAGTCCAGGCTCTGTAGTGACATAAATGCATGCAAAGAGAAGGAATCTGCTCCAGTAGCTAGAGATGCTGGTGTATGCAATCTCCGGGATATTTTTCCTGGTTGTCATGGTCACTTGTGATCTTGTAGCAGAAAGGACTCAAAGTCACTTTTAAGTGAGATTTGAAAACAAACCAAGTGATTCAACGTAGGTGAAACCAAGAGCATAGTGAATTGTGATTTTCTTGTGAGGTTTAGGTATTTCATAAAGTGCTACATGTTTATAGACATCAATTTGTCCTTTAGTCATAGCAAGAAAAGTTTTTCAGCATAGTGTCACCAGTAGGTGCCAGTTGAAATAATGTATGACGCATGTAACTGGCCTTCATAACATGTCAAGAGCCTAATCTTGAGATTGAATCAGACCATCTAAGGCACCAACTGGATTGATGAATGCAGCAGAGAGGAGCTGGCATTGAGCAGTCCAAACTGCATGACAGCTATGGTAAGTGCTAGGCCAGGCTGAAACAGGCCAGAGGATGCTGACTGGTGGCTGGTGAGGCTGCATGATGAGCCAAGGCTAGGTTGCCTGTTAAGCCTCGTCTTGGCCATGCTGCTAGTGGTGGACTGAGGCTCCTTAAGCAGAGAAGTGACTAATATCAGAAAGACCTATAGTGCTGCTGTGTGAAGCGCTGGTTGGAAGTGTGCACAGTTTTTCGAAGAGTATCTGGCCTCTTCTGGAAAGTGAGAAAGATGCTGCTATGACTTGCAGGCTCCTACATGCTATTTTGCTTCATGTGATATCTGAACCCATGGAAGGAGGTTATGGGCCTCTTCAGGCAAGGCCAGACCCAGACTCTCAGCAAGTGTTGAATGTAAAGGAGTCTTCCCCAAGCTTGAGCCCCACCTACAGGCAAAATTCTCAGTATCCCTTCATCGCTTCTTCCATGTGAGGAAGGTGGTAGGTGGGTAGGTGGATAGGTGGGGAAAATCATGAAGAAAAGGGGTTAGTTTTTTTTTTTTCATAGAGTAGTTGCCTCGTCACTGTGAGAGATGTATCCTGAGCTCTGGACTCTTGATGCTGCCTTCCCTTGAAGTTCAATGGAGCAATACCCACAAAGCAGCTTTCCTGAGTCCATAAAATGATATTTGGTCTTAGATGGACCTCAGTCCTTCTGAATCTCTTCTCTCTCTATAAAACAGACAAGAACACATGCCAAGGGTGGAACTTCTCCAGCTATCCCTGACTCTACTGATTAAAGGGGAGCTCTGATTAGCACCAGGAACCTCAGTGCTAGAACCACAGGAGCACCATGCAGACTCCTTGTTTACCAGGAGGCTCTCCCTAGATGCTTTGTCTCAGCCTCCTCCCTACCCTGCTTACCTCAGTGTGTTACTGCTTAGCAGCAAGCTTGTCCCAAAGGAGAGCAGTGCCTTTCAGCTGAAAGCATTGATCCTGAGTGTGGCCTCACTAGGCACCAGACCTGGGATTCTAGGCCTTCTCTTAGTTCTCAGTGCCACCCTTCTTGCTACCTACAGCCCAAGGGATTTTGGGGGAAGTGGAGACACAGCTGTGTTGAGGAAGACAGCGTTCCTCAAAGGTTAGTTATTCATCTAAAGCCAGACTGCTTGGTTTTGAATCCCAGCTGTCTTAATTACTTTTCAATACCCTTGATAAAACACCATGACCAAGGCAAATTGTATAAGAAAGAGTTTGTTGGAGCTGACATTATCCAAGAGTCAGAGTCCGTAGACATCATGACAGGGAGTAGTGCAGCAGCACATGGGCAGGCATGCCAATGGAGCAGTAGCTCAGAGTTACTCATCTACAAGGAGAAGTGGGCACAACCTGGGAATGGCATGGGCTCTTGAAACCTCAAAGTCCTCCCTGTGACACACCTTCTCCTACAAGGCCACTCCTTCTAATCCTTCCTAAAGAAGGGCACTGAGCATTCAAATGGATGAGCCAACATGGGCTGTTTTCATTCTGATGATCACACTGGTTCTGTAACTGTACAGCATTTTTAGTTTGATTTATGTTGTTATATGTTTGAGTGCTACAAACTGGGTACTTTATAAAGAATAGAAGTTTGCTTGGCACATATTTCTGGAGGGTGGAATTTCCCAGAAGCCAGCAACAACATCCAATGGGGACTTTCTTGATGCATCCTAATGTTGGTGGGCATCATGTGGAGAGCCATAGTAGACCTGGGAATTCAGCTCCCTTCTTGTTCTTCTAAAGCCATCGTGGAGAGCCATAGTAGACTTGGGAATTCAGATCCCTTCTTGTTCTTCTAAAGCCATTCTGGACACTCCATCTGGAAGACTTCAACTAATCCAATTTGCCTCTCAAAGCTCCTTTTCAAAATATTAACCACATAGAAATTTGGAAATTTAAGTATAAACCCACATAATTTGGGACACATGTTCAAATCCTAGCACATGGCCTGTCTTGATTTCAGTCTTCTCATCTGCAAAACTGGGGATGGCAACGACTGACTTCACAGAGTTGTGAGGGTTGAGTAAGAGCATGCATATGGAAAGTCCTTACCAGGCTTTCTGACCCTTCCTTAGGCTTTCTTATTATATGCTGGTTACTTTGCTACTACTAATAGAATGCTACAGTTTGTTATTGAACTAGGAGTGTTGCACAGTGAAAGTGAGCCACAACCCTGGAGCATCACACTGGTCTTTGGCTTTTTCCTAAGAGGATGAGGTCAAATGTCTATTCAATTCATATTGGCACTGATCACAGACCAAAGAAATGTTTTCCCTAAGTTCTCAGTGAACTAGTAGTTACTTAACAATAGTATGGCTGAAAGGTTAGTTTCAGGAGCATGGATGACTCAAAATTAGATGCATCATTAAAAAAAAAACCATGGGTGTTAACTCACAAAAGCTGTATAGCAGAGAGCTAAGTTGGCCAGTCTCTTCTCCCTACTGTTTATAAAACCTTAGAGAGGGACTTTGTGAATACTAAGTTTCAGAAACATCCTCTCCAGCAGGTTCCTTGTATCTCATGTTTCAGACTGGTCTGGGTAGCTCCCATGACAGCCTATCAGAACAGAAAAGTTACTTTAGGTCTTTTGGGATCTTGATTGGTGAGGAGGCAGAAGCTCTGGGTTATAATAATGCAGACTCAAACCTCAGCCCAGATCAGGCACTCCGAGTCTCAGTTTTGTTATGTATATGGTAGGGATAGTAATTTTATTTTATTTTATTTTTTTGTATTCCAAACAGTTTTTTTTTATTTTATCCTATTTATGCCATAGAAGAAGGCATTAATAGTATATAGTCTTGTCGCAGTTCCAGTTTGCTCTGTTTCTTGTGATCTTTCAGCTTCCTGCTCCAACAACCATGCATGCTTATCTGCTGCCATGTCTCCCCACCACTAGAGATTCTTCCTCTAGAACTATGAGCCAAAATAAAGTCCTTCACAAGTCATTTTTGTTCATGCTATTTTATGAAAGGAACAAAAATAACTAATACAGATCTGACAATCTACTTTCAGAGCATACATTAATCACCTAACACTTTTTTTCTGCCTCATCTCCTGAAAGTTCCACCATGTTCTAGTAGTGACACAGGATGGAGGCCATCTTGGGTCTTCAGTGCATGGGTCTCTGAAGAACATTCAAGAGCTAATATACAGCAGTTCATCCTCAGCCTTCTAATGGAAACCGTCCAAATTGTTCTCAGTCCTCACCCCTGGGTCTCTGATTATCAACTAGGGTTTTCCTTGTTATTTCAGCAAAGTACTTGTCTTTGTCCTCACCTCTTCATTCTGGTCTATGCTGATGTATTCTTTCTTCACAGAAACTAGTATTATTGTTTTCTTTTCTTTTATCGGATATTTTCTTTATTTACATTTCAAACGTTATTCCCTTTCCAGGTCTCCCCTCTGGAAACCTCCTATACCCCCCCTCTACCTCTATGAGGGCACTCCCCCACCCACCCACCCACTCCTGCCTTCCTGCCCTGACATTCCCCTACACAGGGGCATCAAACACCCTCAAGCCCAAGGGCCACTTCTCCCACTTATGTCCTACAAGGCCATCCTGTGCCACATACGCAGCTGGAGCTATGGACCCCTCCATGTGTACTCTTTGGTTGGCTGCAAACCCTCTCAGCTCCTTCAGTCCTTTCTCCAACTCTTCAGTCCAATAATTGGCTGTGAGCATCTGCCTCTGTATTTGTCAGGCTCTGGCAGAGCCTCTCAGGAGACAGCCATATCAGGCTTCTGTCAGCAAGCACTTCCCGGAATCTGGAACAATGTCAGGGTTTGGTGTCTGTATATGGGATTAATCTCCAGGTGGGGCAGTCTCTGGCTGGCCTTTCCTTCTGTCTCTGCTCCACACTTTATCTCCATATTTCCTTCTGTGAGTATTTTGTTCCCCTTTCTAAGAAGGACTGAAGGATCCACACTTTGGTCTTCCTTTTTCTTGAGTTTCATAGGGCCTGTGAATTGTATCTTGGGTATTCTGAACTTTTGGGCTAATACCCACTTATCACTGAGTGCATACCCTGTATGTTCTTTTGTGGCTGTGTTACCTCACTCAGGATGATATTTTCAAGTTCCATCCATTTGCCTACGAATTTCATGAAGTCATTGTTTTTAATAGCTAAGTAGTAAGTACTCCATTGTGTAAATGTACCACATTTTCTGTATCCATTCCTCTGTTGAGGGACATCTGGGTTGGTTCCAGCTTCTGGCTATTATAAGTAAGGCTGCCATAAACATAGTGGAGCATGTGTCCTTCTTATATGTTGGAGCATCTTCTGGATATATGCCCAGGAGTGGTATAGCTGGGTCCTCAGATAGTAATTTTAGTCTTACCAATTCTCTTAAACCTCAAGATACCATGAGGTAAGTTCATAGTGTATATTTGATGTTCATTACGTATCAGTTGCTACAGTTTTCATTTAATAAATGTACCCAGTGCCAAGGATTTGATATGTTAAGATAAACAGTGAGTATTTACACTATTATTTGAACTAGACTAGGCACTTTAGAGATAGAAAAAGATAGTCAGTTTCCAACATTTAGTAGATGGGACATTGAGACTTAGAGAGGGCTGGGAATCAGCTTGTCCAGTGTCTCCTCACTTGGGAAACTTGACTATTTCCTCAGTGCTTTTCTTTTGTTTTTTTTTTTTTTTTTGTTTGTTTTTTGTTTTTGTTTGCAAATAGCAAGTATGTAAGTCACCTCAATCTTATAACTTTAAGTAGATTTGTACTGCCTTATGTATGTTAGAAATTAGAAATTTGCTCAGCAGAATGTATCTCTTGGACATGTTGACTCACACTAACAGCATGAGTCCGGGCAGTAAACTCACAGTAGTTCCGGCCCATGAGTTATTGTTGCAAGGTAGAGGGATGGAGGCAATGAGCTTGGATTCAGTTTTACTCTGTGACCTTCAGTCATACATGTAACCTTCAGCTTCTTGATCTGAAGCAACGAAACTGATGAAGAAATGAAGCTAAATGAGCACAGCCATGCATGGTGTTTGTTATTGGCAGTGGACAGCTGGTTGGTTGTAGCATTCTGCTTCCTCCTCAGGGCTGTTCTTCATCATACCATGATGGGATATGTTTTCGTTTGCTTTCTATTACTGTGAGAAAGTACTGGGATTAGAAACAACTTGGGGAGGAAAGGGTTTATTTGCAGATTGAATACAGTCCATTGTGAGAGGAAGCTAAATCAGGAACCTAAGGGCAGGAACTAAAGCAGAGACTTGGAGGAGTGCTGCTTACTGGCTTGCTCCCCTTGGCTTGTTCATCTTGCTTTCTTTTATACTCCAGGTCTTCCTGCCCAGAGGAGACACCACTCCCACAGTGAGCTGGGCCCTCCCACCTCAATCATCAATTAGGAAAATGCTCCACTCTTTTGTCTTTCAGTCAATATGATGGGAGCTCTTTCTCAGTTGAGTTTTTCTCTTCTCAGATAACTGTGTCAAAATGACAAAACCTAACAACAACAACTAGAACAACCATCTTGCTCCTCAAGCCAGCCAACACAGGTGGACAAAGCTAGTGTGTCTCTCATGAGGAGAAGACAGAAGTGAGATAGTTCATGGATGGGGCAGTCTCAAGATTTAAAAGAAGGTTTTGGTGTGCTTGGTACTCTCACTCCAAAGTTTGTAGTAATATCTGTCATTTGATGTTCTATAAGATTCTGGGATGGATTCATGTGGATAATGACATAGTTTATTCTGTAGAGCTGGCCACAGGTTGGGATAGAGCTGTTCCTGGGAGCCATGGAAGGATATAGTGACTGGCTCTGGGCTGGATGCTATGAGAACTGATAGGTCTTGTGTATGGATTTAAACACTGTCAAGGACTTTGCTCCCACTAAGAGCCCTGTGCCTGCCAGATACTATGTGTGTGGTTTTGTACTTCCCGTATGTATGTGTACCACATGCCTGCAGTGCTTATGGAATACAGAAGAGGGAGTTGAATCCCTGGAATTGGAGATACAGTTGTGAGTCACCATCTGGGTGCTGGAAATGGAACCCTGGTCTTCTAGAAAAGTAGCCAGTGCTCTTAGTCACCAAGTCATCTCTCCAACTCTCTGTCAAATCTTAGAGATGGGAGTGATGTTGGGTCCATTTGCTCTCTGTGATCTGCTTCTCACCCCTGTTTTATTTCCCAGAGAATAAGAGTAGACAAAGTAAGACTTCAACCTCACTCTTAAGGCATTGATGAGTTCTGTTTGATGAATTCAAACCTCCACACTTCAGTATTCTTGGCATGTGGATATATTGCTATGAAAAATATTGGAATTGGAAACTATTAACTGGTTTTCTGAAGTCAGTCTGTGGACATAGATTTATAGGGAAGTGTTTTGTTAAGAGGGGAAAATGCCCAGAGCATGAAAGCCAACCATACCCAATATCCTTCTCAGACAGAAATGTTATTTCAGGAAGTAAAATAAATAGTATGTGGAACTTCTGGAAAATATATCACCAAACCCTTTTTGTGCTGTGTGGGGTATGTATGTGCTGAATGTGTCCCAAGACTCAGGGAGTAGAAAAACCTAAATGGACAAAAACATTTGCCTTTATAGAAAGGACCATCTTTTCTTGAATCTATTCCTGTCATAGGGTGATGTTGAGCTTGAGAAATTGACCTATTACTTGCTTCTGCTTGGATAGATCATAGGGAAGGGATTATAGGGGAGGTAGCTGTCCCAACACTACAGAAGTTCTGACAGATCAGGGCCTTAGACCCCACTGCTAGATAATACTTTAGGCTGGTGTGCTGAGTGTGGCAATAGATGGTGGCAAGTTCTCTCTTCTTTACTGCTAACTCTCCTCATTGGAAAGGATGTGTGAGACCTAAGAGCTGACTCCTGTTTTACAGCAGAACAAAGGCTCATAGAGGGGAATATGGTTGCACCATCTCAGAGTACACCCCTTGAAATACTGAGCCTATGTGACAACCTCCCCTCATGTCTGTTGTCCTTCATGAAACTGGGACTAATAAATTCCAAAGGTCTCTGGTCAAGCCCCAAATGGCCAAAGTGTTACAGCTCTCAGAAGGGAAGCCAGCACAAGGCAAGTAGCTGGGATCTCGTGTCTTATCTGCTATCATAGCAGCACCAATGCCAGCAAGAGGGGCAGCAGAGGATGGTGGGGGGGCAGGAGTTGTAGCATTGGCAGGGGTGGCAG
Organism: Mastomys coucha; assembly: GCF_008632895.1. Classification (NCBI taxonomy): domain Eukaryota; kingdom Metazoa; phylum Chordata; class Mammalia; order Rodentia; family Muridae; genus Mastomys; species Mastomys coucha. Next base: position 91,510,115 of record NW_022196906.1, on the reverse strand, counting down.
GGGCAGCAGGGGTATGAGCCTGGCCTGCTAGGTGGGTCAAAGGTCCAGTGATGAATGCTTCAGGAGAGAAAACTCTTCCACAAAGTGTTACAGTTCAATAAACAGCATTTTCAGATGATTCTTGGTGAAATAACTTGTGCACTTTATTCTGTGTGGATAGGGACTTGATAAACATTGAGGAGTAAGGAGTGATCCAGGGGTAGATGCTTCCCATTGGCTCAGATTGAGATACTAGTGGTGTACTATTAGCATGGGAAGGGGCTTCAGGTGTTTTCCCTACAGGACTGATTGTCATGGTCCTCTTGGTGGGGTGTCATGGTTGTATGTTGCAGAGTAGAGTTAGGCAGGGAGTTGGCCTCACTCCTACCATTCTCAGTTCTGAATTTCACAAGATTTTGGCTCACTCAAACTTCCCAGTTCTTCTGTCTGGTGGCATAGTCCGCTTGCCCTACATATTTCATGCCCAAGTGTGACTATCGTTACCTTTACATAGTACCCAGATCCTATTGTGACTCCCTTGTGATTCAGTGTAGACTTGACATGAGGGATTTTGCATGGAGAATATAGGACATGGAAAGAGGGAGAGAAGGCAGTTATGTTATAATGAGGATTCTACATAGGGACTGTATAGATCCTCATTAGATGGAGGTACTGTGTCTCAAAGATAAAGACAGAAATAGAAATGTGAGGTAGGTGTGTGTATAGAAGTATGAGCAAGACAATTGCAAGAATGGAATCAGTACTAGCTGTGAAGATAGGATGAACAGCTCTGTGTCATGTGAACCAAAAGCTTTAAAAGCTCTCTCTACCCCAGGGCCAGAATGGTGGACCCTGACCATCTTTCACTCATGCATCTTCAAGTAGTCATTATTATAGAGGCAGCACACAAGAAAAAGCAGGCAAGAAATTTCTTATTAACATGGAGTTCAGAAAAGAGGATGGAGGAGAGCCAGTGTGGCCCTTTGACACTGACTATGAACTGAGCCTTGGTTTTATATCACTAGGGCTGTTGCACATCCATCATCATGTAGTTAGTAGATGTTGGAATATACTAGACAGGGGAGTATGGGCCCTGGGTCTGCCTGTGTGAGGAAGACCAATGCATTAACATGTTGGGAAAAGGAAAGACTTTGGGGCTTCTGTGTCAGGTGGTGTTGGGGAGGAAAGGGTTATCCCACCAAGGGGATGGTGATGCCTGCATACGTGCCAAGAGCTTGTTCTGGAATCATACATAACCTGATGTAGATACTCCTACAGTCATGCTGATAAATTCCATCTTACAATGCTGCCCATTTCTTCATTTCCTTGCCTACCAAACTTTATAGGGTCTGTAGTAGAAGATATTTTAGGGAAAACCAATTTTGTCCTTTATGATTTTACTTACTTAAAAAAAATCTTAATGGTAGTAAAAATAATGACTTTTGTGACTAAAAGTCTGGTATACATATGGTATGACTATATTCTTAAATTAACATTTAAATGTAAATCTATAAAAGGTTCTGGGGAAGAAACAGTACTACTTACAGGGGCATAAGGCCCATGTATTTAGGGCCTGAGTTCCTTATGCGAGTTTTAACTTTAGTGTTTAAAATTTGAAGTGATTTTCTAGAAAGCACAGCGAACTCTTAAGAAGAGTCCCCCAATGACTGTTTGATTTGGAGTTTGGTTGAGGTTATAGATTTAGGAATATGTGTAGATATAACATGCTATGAAGCTATCCCGTCTAGTTTTTGTTTTGTTTTCTTTTGTTTTGTTTTTGTCAACTTGACATAAGCAAGAGTCATCTGGGAACAGGAATCTCAGTTCAGAAAATGACTTCAGACTCCTTATAGGCAAATCTGTGGAATATTTTGCAGATTAATGGCTGATGTGGAGGGCCCCAGCCCCATGAGAGGACTGCTACCCTGGGCAGGTAGTGTACCTTGGGGGATACACAATATTAGGCTGAACAAGCCAGGAGGGGCAACCCTGTATGCAGCATTCCATCCTGATCGCTGGGTCAGTTCCTCTCCCAGGTTCCCTCTTTATGTTCCAGCCCTGGCTTCCCTACTTCCCTTCATAATGCCCTACAACTGCAAGCTGAAATAAAACCTTTCTCCACCAAGCTACTTTTGCTTATGGTGCTTTATTAGAGCAACAGAAACCTAAATAAAACAGAGGACAAGCACATGGGAGTGAGTTGATGGTCTAGTAAAGGCATCTCCAATTTTTCAAGCAAATTTTCATCAAGGATTTAGAGATTAGGAACGTTTTCATCATTTATATTTGTAACTTTGTTTTTCCTTCAGATTCCTTTAGGATAATTTATTTCCCTTCTCCATCTGCTGGTTCCTCTGCATCGTGAAGTTGGCCCATCATAAACTCTAGAAAGATCCAAGTCAGAGCCATCATTAGATAGTAGAATTGCCAGAAAGCAAGACTTTCCCCGACACTGAGTTATAAAAAGCTGGATCTATTCCTCAGAGACATGATTTCAGCCAGTTCATGTAGCATTTCTCCTTGGTGTTACATCTTCTGTTCTTTGTTCAGTGATGAAATGCACTGCACACCACAGCATTGGGCAGTACCAAGAACTGTCAGCTGCTACAGTTGGCAGGAATGGCAGAATGGAGGCTTTCCATAAGACTATGGGGAAGAAATTCTTATTTCCTGCCTAGAGGGCTAGCTGTATGCCAGGCACTATGCTAGGCATTTCAGATCATGTCAGGTCAGTTTTTACAGCTGCCTTTTGAGATGACGAATATCATATCTAATACAAGTAAGAGCACGGAGAGTTTGATAATATTCCTGCAATTATGTCTCTGGAATGAAGTAGAATGTTCCCTAAGATGACTGGTCTCACATCATCATTCACCCCTCTTTCCTTGGTACTGACCTTCTAAACTTGATAAATGATGAACTGCATCATCAGTAGACTGAAAAGAAAGAAATGGAAAGGGGATAGAAGATGGGTTCTTTTCCTTGGTCTTATTAAGCCTAAAAGACCTACTGTAAACTATATAGTAGACAGTGGAAGACAGATCATTCCAAGGCTGAGGAACTGTTAGAATCTGAAGCATTTATAGATTTAATAGAGAAAAAAAATTACCTTTTTAATGGTAGGTAGAACTCGGGGCTTCCTAGATACCCTGAAACTCAGTGATTTTTTTCTGAGGAAGAAAAAAGAGTCCCTTTGCTTTATTGAAGATAATTTAATTGAATTCAAAATTCTTTAGTACACTTTTGGCATTGTTAATTAAAAGGTGCATGCCCAACAATGGTTTTTACTAACTACCCAAAATGGCAGATAAATTGCATTGTCTACCTTTAATTCCCTTTGGTAGAATACATTATTAAGGTCTGAGAAATTGTGAGCAGTTTGGTAGCATAAATTAGGCTGAGGGAACAGATAAATAGGCACCTCCCCTTTCTTCTCACATTGGCCCTGTGATGGAGATGAGCTAGCTTCCACACTGCTACTTCTTGCTGTGCTTGCTGCGCAGTCCATAGGATGCCAAATCAGAAGGCTAGGGTGACCTTCGGCCAAGGACATAAGTCCATGTTACGAGTTTTGTAAGAGCCTTAAACAAATTCAGTTAAAAGGCAGGCAGCAGCATTCATAAGAAGCCAGCATGGGTCAATCCTTTATTCCGAGGGTCATGGTCAAAATGAAGCTGCACTTGCACGTAGCCTGAAGAGGAAACGGCCTTGTTCTGTCTTCATAGCTTGTTTGTGAATTAGGAGCAAAGTATGGTTCTTTGGTATGGTGAGAACAAAGCTATGGCATCCTTGGGTTGGTGGATCCCTAGTGACTCTGTGGACAGGGCTCAGGTATACCAAGCCTCATTATGTCAACTTTTGCTCTGAAATGTAGGGGATTAATGTGTCCAAGGAGGCACTTGAGGTAGGGATGGCCTGCTAGGATCATGATGCTTCATGGTGTCACTCACAAGAAGTGAGTGGATTTAAATGATGCCTCCTTCTCTGTTGATAGACACATCAGACTGTCTTCTTCCATCACCATAGGTTTGAATATGGAAAGATAGATGTACTTTTCTTATTCTTGGCATTTTTGACAACCTAGATAGCACACATGACTTGAATGTGGCACATTGGAGAAGATGTGGCACATATTTAGGAGTTTTGTTTGAGTTGGGTCCTCACTGCTAGAGTTGGTGGGTCTGTCAAGCCTCACTTTGGGATGATATCAGGTGGCTAACAGCTCACGTGAGATGACTCAAGTCTGAAGATCTCTGAACTGTGTTTGCACTAATCTGTTCAAAGTCACAGTTTTAATACGGGGCAAAGCTAGGACTGTAAGAAGACAGTCCATCTCCAGTGTCTGTGCCCTTAGCCTCTGTATAATTGACTGCATGATCTTCAGCAAGTCCTTCACCTTTGAACCTTATGACCATCATATAACCCCAGATTTCCAAACTGCACACTAGCCTTCACCCTCAGTAGTCCTGGGGATACTGTGACATAATATTTTGTATCTATACTGAGCACAAGAAAAAGTGGGAGGGACCTTCTGAACTCCCCTGTCTCATCCGAACAATGAATAGATCTCTAGGGCCAGTCAGTCATTTTCTAGGTGGTCCAGATATGGCCCAGAGGTACAGGGGTTGCTTACACTTCTTGCCAGCTGCACATCAAGCATGGGGTAGGGTGTCAAGTAACTATTAGCCACACAACAACTCTATGACCTTGGACAAATAATCTGGTCTCACTGTCCCTCAAGTTTCTACTTACAGAATGGCAATTGAGAGTAACAAAATACTCCTCTGCGTTTGTTTGTGAGAAATGAGTCCATGTGTGGGCAAAGTGAAATGCTCCCTGGACACAGCAGAACCATCCTGACCCCTGGAGCAGAGCAAGAACATTGGAATGAGATGGGCCCTCTTGAATCTGACTGTACCCATTGCTAGTCCATAAGTCAGTGTGAGCCCTTTGGCCTCTGTAATTTCTGTTTCCTTATTTTAAAAATAAGAATATGACACCCACCTCAGAGAGTTGTTTCAGTATTGGAAAAGAAATGGGACCAGAACACCATAGATAATATATAAACACAGCAACATGCTCTGGGCATCTGAAGAGAGCGGCAGTGAGGCTCAGGCCCCTGCATAGGTACTTGGTACTGTGGCTGGGATGACCCTGTTAATCAGAGGATCAGGAAGGAAGTAGTTTCTACACCCCTGAAGACAAGGGAGTCACAATAAGCCATAGATGATTACAAATGTCAGGAGCTCCCACAAGTTAGAAGGTAGCCTCCTCTTGCTCTAGCTCACATTGGATGGTATCTTTTTCCCACCCATTTCAATGGTGCTTAGTCCCTCTAGAGGTCATTAGCACATTTTAAAATTAGTTCTTAGAGAATTTCATACAATGTATTTTTTTGTCATAGTCACTACAAACTCCCTGAAGATCAATTTCTCCTTTCCTATCCACTCAACTTTGTGTTCTCATTAAAAGAAACATTTAGTACAATTTGTACTGCCCATATACTCTAGGGTGTATGGGTATCCACTGGAGTGGTCAACCTAATCAGGGCCGTAGCCTTAAACTAACTCTCTCTCTCTCTCTCTCTCTCTCTCTCTCTCTCTCTCTCTCTCTCTCTCTCTCTCTCTCTCTCTCTCTCTCTCTCTCTCTCTCTCTCTCTCTCTCTCTCTCTCTCTCTCTGAGCCCCAATCAGGTCTATGAAGAATTATTTTGGAATTTTGACATGGATTGCATTGACTCTGTAGATTGCTTTTGGTAAGATGACCATTTTCACTGTTAATCCTACCAATCCATGAACAAGTAATATCTTTCCATCTTTTGATATCTTCCTCAATTTTTGTCTTCAGAGACTTGAAGTTCTTGTCATATAAGTCTTTCACTTGTTTGGTTAGAGTCACACCAAGACATTTTATGTTACTTGTGGCTATTGTGAAGGGTACTATTTCCATAACTTCTTTCTTAGCCTGTTTATCACTTGTGTAGAGGGCTACTGATTTCTTTGAGTTAATTGTGTATCCAGCCACCTTCCTGAAGATGTTTATCAGCTCTAGGAGCTCTCTCATAGAATTTTTAGGGCCACTTCTGTATACTATCATGCCATTTGCAAATAGTGTTTTCATTTCTTCCTTCCTAATTTCTATCCCCCCTTGATCTCCTTTAATTGTCTTATTGCTCTAGGAGAACTTCAAGTACTATATGGAAGAGATATGGGGAGAATGGGCATCCTTGTCTTGTCCCCAATTTTAGTGGAAATGCTTTATGTTTCTCTTCAGGGAAGTTTTTCCTTAATTAAATCATTTGAAGTGAGAAAACTCACCTTTAATCTGTATATTTTGAAATGGGAAGATCTACCTTTAATCTGGACCACAACTTCTGGTGTCAGGCTATATAAACAACAAGGAAGTGGAAGCCTTTGCTCTTTGCCTGCTTGTTCTTGCTGTCACTGGAAAGTTCACTTCTTCACTAGCATTAGAGCCTACTTCTTTGGGATTCAGTATACACTGAAGAACAACTGAGGTGTCCAGCCCTGTGGACTGAACAACTACTGAGTTCTTGGACTTTCTGTTGGTAGACAGCCGTTGTTGGACTAGCAGGACTACAGCCTATAAGCCGCTCTAATAAATACCATATATACATAAATATATTCATACATACATATACACATATATATTCATGTGTATATTCTATCAATTTTGTTCCTATAAAGAAACCTGACTAATATAGAGATGTTCTGTTACTCTTGTATTTTTTAAGAGGATAAGGATTACAGTTTATTCCTTATGAATATATTGAGCTTTATTATTTATAGACCGGGATAGGTTGAAATAATTAGCTTTATCAAGTTCTATGTAGAAAATATCTCATTTAATAGTTTTAAAGGTGCAACTTTCATTACCTTACTCACGAACATTTTTAATTACTGTTGAACAAATTTTCACTTTGTAAATGTAAAGTGCTATATGTGACTCTATGTGAGAAATATTTCTAGGCTCTGATAGAAAGCTCAGTGCTAGTACATGGAGGTAAAACTGACAATCCCCAATCAACTCTATTTGTTTTACCTATATCTCTTCAGTGAATAGAAATTAATATTAATTTTCTTGGTTATAGTCTGAGGCAACTAAATGAATACTCAAATTGAAGTTATATACACTGTGAAAAGGAAAAACCCATGGTTTTAATAGATTTTGTGCTCAGCTGTTCTATGGTGGGGCATCTCATGGGACTTCTCATATTCCAGTCATTAACATAGAACAAGGAATCATCCTACCTTCATTGAAAGAGAGAGTAGGAATCTCACTAGCTATACAAATCTTGAAGGCAAAAATTGAATTACAATTTGAAGTCAGTGTCTTTTCCTTAGGTTATTTCCTTGGAGCTGATCTCATTCTGCCATAAGCATTCCGTAAGGGCATCCTTTAACTTCTTCAGAGCAGGGCCCAGGCAAAGGGAACCTGCCCTGCCTCCTTCTCTGTCACAGCATCTCCTGCAGCTGGAATTCCAGCCTCTAAAATCAAGTAAACTGAGGAGCTAGAGGGAGAGAGAGAGAGAGAGAGAGAGAGAGAGAGAGAGA